>NC_046166.1:3349394-3476894 GCF_011064425.1 Rattus rattus | reverse complement strand
AACCCTTAGAGAACAGGGTCTGCAAAATAAGTGATTTTTTTTCAACTGTAACTTTGAACATTTTATTTCTTCAACTCAAAAGTCTAGAGGGAAATAAGCAGGAACATGAAGAATTACAGGTTTTATGGTTATAAAAGGAAGACAAGAAACATGCAAGCACAGTGTCTGCAAAACACACACCACTTATCCCTTTAGGAAAGCTCTTAAATGACACTGTTTTTTGGGAATCATGCTTTTAAAAGGCTGGAGATGCAGTTCAGCTGAGCGAGTGCTAGCCTAGCATGTGTGAAGGCCTGGTTTCATCTCCAGCACCCCATAAACAGGGAGTGGCGCTGTGCACCTGTAATCCCAAGAGGCAGGAGGATCAGAAGTTCAAGATCATCTAAAGTACACAGGCCAGCCTGGGACTCACGATATCCTGTCTCGGTGGAGGGGTCAGGACTAGGCAAGTGCTCTAAATGGAAATATCTCCCCAGCCCCTTTGCGTCCCTTAATGGTTCAGCTTGAGGCTGAGTCTCATTAAGTTCCCCAAGCTGTCTTTAACCTTGATCCTCATGCCTTGGTCTCTTGAGTTACTGGGATTGGAGCCCCCTTCCACCAGACTGAACAGGAAGTGTCTTTGTTCTAGTTTAATGATAACCTACAAAATAAAATTGTGTGAAAATTCAGACACAGCTTTTCAATCACGTGGTCAAAAACTTACACACACATCGCCAACCATGGTAGTGCACCCTTTACTCCTAGCACTTGGGAGGCAGAAACAGGCGAGATGAACTAGAGGCCAGCCTGGTCTACACAGCAAGTTCCAGGACAGCCAGGGCTACATAGTGGGACCCCTGTCTCATCTACTATGTCCCAGGCACAATACTACAATAGTGGCGGGAATGGGATGGGGAGAAATACACTTAACATTCTGAATATCTAAATAGCTTTGGAACCAATAAGCTTTAATAGCACAGCATACCAAGAAGTGATAAATGCAGGAATAAAGAAATCGTGAACAGGACAGGAAGCGATGCAGTGTGTCAGAAGGTGTTGGTTTTCACAATGTAGTAGCACTTGGTCAGGCTTCCTCCAATAATACTACATTTATTTCAGCAAAGACTTAAAGGGAGAAAGATGCTTTCAGAGAATAGTTTATTTACCTCTATTTGTCACAAAGATTGGTAAGGGCTTAAAAGAATACTTTTACTCTATTTTAAATATCTATATACTAGCTAAAATGTTTAAACTCCACAGAAGTATTTTAATAGTCCATATACTATTCAAATTCTTAAAAAAAATCATGGGCACTGTATTAATCATTTTTCTTTGTCTGTGTGACAAAATACCTTGACCAACAGTAATTTATAGAAGAAAGAACTTGGGGGTGGGAGGACTGACAGTTCTAGAGGGGGTGCACAATGGTTGGGGAGGCTGGCCAGCCACCAGGCAGCAGGAGCAGGAAGCTGTGAGGTCACAACTCAGATAGAAAAGGAGGGAGGGAAAGGCGAGAGGAAGAGAGAGAGAGGGGTGCAGCAAAGCTATCAACTCTCAAAGCCTGCTCTCAGTGATGTACTTCCCCCAGAACGGCTTCACATCTAACATTTCCATAACGTCCCCAAATACTGCCACCAACTGAGGTCAAGTGTTCAAATGCTTGAGCTCGTGGGGGACATAGGCCTGCTTTAGAATGGGAGGGCAACCCGCAAGAATGGGAGAATACAGGCACAGAAACCAGTGAGGAAAGTCTGGACAACCTAAGACAAAGAGCAGTCAGGGCCTAGGTAGCAGATGACTACAGTCTCTAGGACCCAGGCAGAAGAGATGACCAACACCAACTAGAAAAGGCAGGGCAACTGCAAAAGCTCCCCTGTGTGCGCATAAGAAGAGAGATGTTCAGGGGGAAAACCCAAGAGGAATAAAACTCAGAGTGGTGAGTGGAGCCAAGAGTTGCTTACACAGATATAGATAAAAGTTAAGACTGAAAAAAACCAACCAGTCCAAAGTGAAAGGACTTCAGGGAGTCATCAGAGAATCACACAGGCATGGGAATCACACGGGTGTCCTCAGGCCAACCCTTACTCACCGAGAAGCAGTAGTTTTCTCTTCTACAAAACCAGTCAACAACTATACTTCACAACTTTAGATTGGATGCATTCTCCTCGACAGGCTTCAGATCCTGTAAACAGCTGTTTAAGAAATGATCACCCTTGTGTTAAAATTCGCCCTACCAGTCCGTGCTACCAGTGGAATGATGGTGTCTGCGAAGCCTATTAGCGTTCTTCCTATCACTACCATCTTGCCCCTTTGCGATGACCTCCCCAAAAATTCCATTAAGAGGTTCAGGCTATCCCTCCCATCAAGACTTATGCTTGAACCTGTGCTAACCTTGGGCTAGCTTTGGTTACTAGAATTCGGAGTTGATGTTTCCCTAACTTTGAACTCAATTAACTTTCATTCTCTTGAGACCTCTGGCAAAGAATCAATTACAGAGATTAAATTTTGTGTGTGTGTGTGTGTGTGTGTGTGTGTGTGTGTGTGTGTGTGTGTGTGGAAAGAGAGAGAGAGAGAGAGAGTGATTCTTCCATAGGAAGCAAATGAGTCCTAAGTACCACCTCCCCAGCCCAGTGGCAGAGTCTGCAGTGCAGTACATGAAGCACACAAAGTGTAGACCTATGATTCCCTGGCTGCAGAAGGTGAAGTTGGGAGTCAGAGAGATGAAAAAAAGCTACAGAGGCACACGCACACGCCCCCACCTGAGTACTTAATTGTTGATCAACATATTGCTGAAAGGTGAGGACTACCTGAGGCCAGGAAAAGTGCCTCCCCAAAAGAGAAAGAGGGAGTAGTAGTTGAAAATTCATGCTTTGAAGATGCCCAAGCTATGCTCTTTGACATGAGAGACCATGAGGAAGGAAGGCCAGCCATGTGACAAAAGCCACCACAACGGCCCTTGTCGTATAACCAGATGACTTCAGTCTCATGAGTGACCTAGAGGCAATAAAAAAATAAATAGAATAGGATAGAAGATAGATAGATAGATAGATAGATAGATAGATAGATAGATAGATAGATAGAACTGCCAACTGAGTCCAACCATGCCCAACATAATCTAATGGCCCCTAATGAGCAAATTAAACAGTTGCACCACCAAGTTTAGGTTTGACTCACAGGCATCAGTACACAAATGGCACATAAGATGTTTAAAACATTGTTGCCGTGACATAAAAGGTATTGGGAGTTTGCTTAGGCTTATTAAGAAGCTAGTTCTAGAACCAACTTCCCTTCCTACTCTGGACCTTTTGTATAAAGTTACTCTCCAAGCATCACGGCTGTCATCCTCACTGGCATAGCTGTGACTGCTCACAAGAAACTCCTGAGATCAAGCTTATCCACTGTTGATGTTCCCTCATAGAAAGAGGGTTAGGGAGAGTCACTGGCCCCTGGCCCAAGACTCCAGCAGCTCCCTTCTGCGCCTTATGGTGTCAAGAGATACCAGGTATGCAGATTGTAGAACATTAACTGAAGAAGTCGCTCCATGTATGCAGCTATGAGGGAGTCATCCATGCTGGGGTGAAGCTTTCCAGTGTAGGAGCTGCTTTAAGGGTCCTCCCACACTCCTAGAAATAAGCCCTCATCCATGCACTGTAAGGAAGCCCAATAAACTCCCTTGTTGCCACAAGTTCGACTTTATTGGTACCATACTTTGGTTCATTGGTGGTGCTCTGTAAGAAGGGAGTCAGTGTTTGGTTACCCGTCACCATGTCATGTGTGTTTGCTAAAAGGTCCAAGCATGCTTGTCTCAAAGTGTCCTCTAAAGCCACTTGTCTAGAGACAGGCTGGTCCCCAGCCCTGTGTCTAACAGAAGTGAGGACAGCCAAACTGTCCAAGAGTAGAAATATACTGCTGTTGAGAAGAGAGGAGGGTAGGTTGAACAAAACACGCCCTTGAAAGCAGCTACAAGGTAAACAACTTCCAACAGGGATTGCTATTGTTAACGGCATGCACCAAACACCCCCCCCCAAAAAAAAAAAAAAAAAAACTCATCTGGAGAGGAGCTGCCGCCCCGGGACTCTCACAATGCAGAACTTCAGCATTATTGTTTCAATGGGGCTTCCCCAGCCATTTCCACCAGATGTTGTTTGGGGGCCAGATTTAATGAGGTTACTTTTGTTATCTCAACTGAAGAGCTACAGTCTATCATTTCCACTGAAGGTTTAAAGAGTCTGATTTGACAGTGTTTCACTATCTGCTTGTCCATATGTGCTGACTGAGACTTAGTCCTTCACATTTGCCTGCTCTGTGCCTAATAAACTCCCTCATTTTAAACTGGAAGCATTACCATGGATCATTCTCGATGCAGGACAGTTACAAAACAGAAGACAAACACCATAATCACCGATCAATGGTCCTCTGCTAGCTAACTACCTAAGGAAGTACTAATGACAGATAGCCCTTTGCGGAGTTAGAACTCATCTCATTTTGGGGGAAGTTAAAAGCACTGTGGAAAAAAATATTAATCACAGAATTCTGAAATATCAAGATTCACCTGTCCCCTCTGCACTAATGCTCTGCTGACTGGAAAACATGTCTTCCTCCCATTTCCGTGAAAGATAACGTCTTGGAATCAATGGTTTTGCAGGTGTCCTATCCTCAGTAGCTGCCTGTCCTAGACACAACTAATCAACCAGCCCATCCTACCCGACCCCACGTGTGGTGAGTCACTCCCCGTAGTTCCTGTCCACAAACAATTGGGCACTGGGTACTGATGTTGGGCTATTTTAATCCTGTAGAAAGAGGTCAGAAAGCAGAAGCAGTGTGAAAGGATGACTAATGGAGTAGTTCAGTGGTGGTGAGGACAGAGCATGCTGGTGTGATGACTATCAGGACCTTTGTGACTCATCCTCGCCTAGCGAAGAGAAAGGCAAGAGCAGTGTACCCTCAAGAGTCTGAAGACCACAGTCATGCTCAGACTCAATGGTCCTTCAAGGGTCTCCTCAAATCAACCTCCTTCAAAACGGGCATGTGTCTGCCCAAAGTTACCACAGGAAGTGTCAAGACATGAGTTCACGCTAAGTTGAAGAACCTAGATGAGCCACAGAACTCACCTTCACTTTCCAGCCACCTTGCTGCCCCTCCAGCCTGCTGAGCAAACTCCCGCCTAGCCACCGGAGCCTTTACCCTTCCTTCTACCTGAAGTGCCCTTCCCCTAGATGATAACCGTTATTCAGTTCTTTGTTCTAATGCCACCTCCCCAGGAATGTCTTCCTAGACCCTTCCTCCTCATCTCATCCATGTTTACTGTGTGTGTTCATATTCTAACTATACCATGAGTTCTAGAAGTGCAAGAAGTTGACTATTTGCCTAAAGTATCATATCCAGTCCTGATAACAATGTAACATACCTAATAGATGCTCGATGAATATTTGCTCAATTAATAAATGCCTCCATTTTAAGATGTATTCTATGAATTGCCTGTGTGTCACCAATACTAGTCTAGGTGAGCATTAATTATAATCATTTCACCTGACTCTGGTCAATGATTCATCTTGAGCTCTTACCCATCATGCATCTATCAGATAAGCACTTCAATATGTGTATGTATTAATGAATTGGATTATAAAATAAAGATGTCTTATGACTGGCTCTTCTCATGTGCTCCTCTTAAGAACTCTGTCCATCCACAGCTGAGCTTCAAGACAAACGGTCTCATTCTTCACTCCTATTTCAGCGGCTCTGTGGATCAAGGAGTAAGAGTCTTACCCTTTGTCACAGGCAAACTGAGGCAGTTAGAAGTAGAATACAAGTCAATGGAAGAGAAAGGGTTACTCGGGACCATCAAAGAGCATCCAAAACCTTCAGGAATCCCATTTACTGAGGAAGCATGGAGGTAGGGAAGAGAACCCAGCAAAAATCTAAACTAACGCCCTACAAAAGCCACGCACTTCAACCCTGCCCCTGTGCATGCTCTGACTTCAGCCAATGAACTGTCTTAACTCACTAACTCCGCTAAACTAAACCAATCAACCAGCATAGATCAGGTTCAAGGGGCAGCTTTTTGCCCAGCTGTACTTTCTCTGGATCTGTCTTCTAAAATCACCTTGAATTGTGTATGAATCTGGTACATGCAAACGTGAGAGTAAGAATAGGTCTGGATTCCATATTTCTTTCTGTGTATCTCTGCTGAACTCAAGGTTACACATTTCTAATGGTTTTAGCCATTTTTGGCTAGAGGGGGACCACCTGCTATTCTACATGGCCACTTCTTAAAATCATTTCCTTTGGTAGAAATGGCAGCCCGATAGTGACTCACTGCTCTTTGTTCCACGACACTCTGCTTCCTAGGAAGCAGTGGACTAGGGGCTGCGTCAGATCATGCTCTGATACTCGCTGCCTCTCTCCTGTACGCTTTTCCTCTGTGTGAAATCTCCTCACTTGCACTGATTCCTCAAGACCTCCATCATGTCTTTCTCTGCATTCCAGCTTTCTTTTGGAATGGTTAGTCCGTCAAACCTATGGCTAATGATTGTGGATTCTTTTATATGAAGAGCTCAAGTTCTTTCTTATAAATATCCCATAATGCTTATCTTAGAGCCTGAAGAACACACAAAGAGGGTACCATTATAGAACTCTACCACCTGACCATCCAGCCGAAACATCAAAGCACCAGGGGATATTGTACCCATATTTCCATGTCACTACTATACACAGCACTCACACTGCTACCCTCACAACCCGTGTCCATGTCCAGACTGGAGGGATTCACAGAGACCCTAATCTGAAAGACCCTTATCCATGCCTTCCAATTTGCAGATGGCAGAATTGAGTCAGCAGCAGGCAAGAAGAAAAGCTAGGCTCAAATGAGTCAAGCATGAGTAAGGAGAATTCCCTTGTAAAATGTATTCTCATTCAGAGATGTATTTAGCTCCAAAGGGGGGGGGGCAAAACAAACAAACAAAAACCCCACTAACTGAAAGTTGATTTGAACAGTATCCTCCAGGAAGCTCCGATCCTGCATGGGCATCTGGGCAGGCTAGCCCTGAACCAGAAATAAAATGCTAGTATAATTTAGGTCATGGGTTGACAAGAATGAAGATGACTGGAAAAAGCTCCACAGAGAAGATGGGAGTGGGTTGCGTATTTAAGGTCCTACTCATGCTTTGGCTTGAACGTGCCCCTCAAGACGCTCCCGTGTTCTTGTGGGGTGGGTCTGAGCCCTGGCTGTGTAACCCCATACCATGTAAGTCTTCCTTCCACCCTAATAGCTAATTCTCTAACTGCTAGATGCAGACCCTATGAACTTAGGCATCTCACCTCAGTGTCTGCCAGAAACTGCACATCACAGGTAATGAAGGTGTGCGTGGTATGTATGCACACTGAAACTGAGCTGAAACCGGGAGAATACCCCGCACCTGGGCTAGAGAACAGTGCAAGTTTAGAAGGAATTTTTGGAAGGGTCTTTTCAGAGGCATAAAAATAAGGATGGAAAAGAATGCGGTGGTAGAGGAGACGGTAACAGCCACGCTTCAACAAACACTTACCAAGACCCGTGCTAGAGTCCTCCCATGTGATCCTTCCATCTAATCTAAGAAACAGATACTATGTTTTTATTAAAGTATTATTACCCCCATTTCATAGACAAAAAAATAAAATTGGGCGGAGAGAAGTCAAATAAACTCAAGAGTAAAAGGCAGATTGGAGCCCAGCATGTAGCAAGAATCTCTTATAAACACCACCTGTCAATAAAAAAAGCTGATGGCCAATGAGCTGAAGCAGGAAATAGGCGGTGGGACACTGGCCGGAAGAGAGAGGATTCTGGGAAATAGTGAGTCAATAAAAGAGAGACCCACAGAAAACCGCCGAAGACTCGAGGGGACACGAGATGGAAGACTGACAGAGGAGACTGACATAAACCAGCGGGTAGAGAAACTCAGAGAGATGCTGAGAAGAGGCCAAGAAAGAAGTGAGCTGGGACTGAAGAGAGGTAACTAACAAGTGATAAACACGGAATACTTAACCAGGTTAAATAAGTTAGGAGCCGAAGCTATGGCCGAAGCATTTAATAACTAATTAGTCTCAGAGTCAATATTCTGGGAGCAGGGACTGGGAAGGAAAAACAGATTTTAAAAATTATTTTAACACAGCAAGTCCAGTTTCAAAATCTGAGCTTTTTGTTAGCCTATGACATTTAACTGAAAGACAGAGAGAAGAGGTGCTGGGCAGGGAGAAAGAAACCTAAATTTGGAGTATGGAAAAGTACAGGAACATCTTTGAAGACCACCTCCAGATGGACTCGGCCCAGCCATAGGCATCTGGAAAGTAATCGGGGTAACGGGGTGGGACAGATCAAGGGACAAGTCCACAAACACCCGAGTTCAGCGGCATCCCCATTCTTCCCACTGCGCCCCACCCCTCCCAGTCATTTGTTTATTTTCCAACTCAAGGTCACTTTAGATCCTGACACGGTTAAAAGAAATATCTTTTTTTTTTTTTTACAAATTGTAACGTGAGACGTAAACGTTTGATGTTGAAAATATTTTGTGATGAGCAGTTTAATGTGCAGTTTTGCCGCGGTGATGTTGAGAGTGTTCGCCATTCATTTTATTTTATTTTATTTGCTTGGCCTTTTCTCCCCCCATACCAGGAATGGAGCACAAGACTCCTGTATGCTGAGCAAGTGCTTGACCATGGAGTCACGTATATCCCAAACCCTACTCTTTGTTTTAACCCAACTTCATTTGGAATTTAAATCAGAAGCAAATCTAGTTACACTAAATGCGTAACAATTGCAATCATTTAACACAGTGGTTTTTTTTTTTTTTTTCAAAATAGCTTTCCAAAAAATGGTCTATATAAGTAATTATCGGATATTCAACACATGTCATTAATTTATATGACTTTATAACTTCCAGGAGATTTGAAGGTCTGACTGAGGTGGACTATACTGGTTTGTGATATAGCACCCATACTATCTCGTTTCCTCCAAAGGAGCCAAAGGAAGGTGGCCTCTTCTCATCTGCATCTTTTGCCAGTGTGCTTGTGTCAGAGCCCCTCGTTGTTACCACAACACAGTCAGACTTCTGCCGCCCAGATCTCGCCATTATTCTCAATGATATTCTTTTTATCCATTCATCTGTAAATAAACGGTCTGGATAAACTATTGCTGACCTCCTTCCTGGGTCCAATCTATAAATGGCAGGAATAAACCAGAAGTTATTACTTTTATGTTTCTTGATTTTTAAAGAAACATTTAAAATGTCCAGAAGGGGCCCATCTTTGGAGTCCCCAGTTCTTCCTGCAGTGGATTGAAAGAAATTGGCCTTGTACAAATGAGCCCAGGGTGCTCTCTCCTTGCCTGCTCACAAAGGAAATTGCTCCACCAGAGCCTACTGCCTGAAGAAGGGAAATCTCCAACTTGGGGGGCTGGTGGGCGGGGTTGGAGACTGAGAATATGAAGTTCACATCCCTGACCCATAAAGTCTTCCAGACAGATAGAGACAGACAGGATTATTGAGAAAGAACTTTGGCAAGGTTTGATTGATTCTATCATCCCCTGGTTTTCCAAGTACTCTAGAATATACGTCACCTCTTTGTAGAAATCTCTGGGTCAGGAAGGTGCTATAGTTTGGAGCTTGAACCTCCCCCTAAAGTCTGTGTGTCACTGTCTTGAACCCTGAGAGGCAGTGGAACCATTACAAGGACAGATCTAGTGAAAGGAACTCAGGTCATCGGTAGGGCACCAATTGATAGGCCACTGTAGGGGATGACAGGATCCAGCCCCTCCTTTCTCATCTTGCTTTCTGTCCAACAGGAAGTGAGTATCTGCTTCCACCACACCCCTCACCATGCTCTTCTGCCTCACCACAGGCACGGAGGGAGATAGACTGAGACCAGTAAAGGGGTGGACCACAACAAGCCTTTCCTCCGGTCAAGTTAACTGCCTAGGATATTTTACCATGGTGATAGAAAGCTGGCTAATACCACAGGGAAGACGACACTGTCGCACTTCCACAGTAAGAAAGTCACGTACTGGAGGGGGTGGGGATGCTAAACACCGATGGGAACAAACCTAATCCAGTTATACAGACTCAGTCCGGAGCAGTCTTCTTAAACCACCTCTTCCTCGGTAAATCCACAGGTTAGAAAAGTTTCACCAGTTATGCATGGAGCTGATCCTATGGCCGGAGGGCTTGGAGTTGATTAAGCCTTGAAAACTATAAGGCTAAAGCTTGACAGAAAGTAGCCTTAGAACTGAAAATGCATATTAAAAAACCAAACCAATCCATCACTAGACCAAAGAGTCATTTAAATGATAGAAGTGAGTCCTTAGGTTAGGGCTCTTTTTTTAATTGGATATTTTTTATTTACATTTCAAATGTTATCCCCTTTCCTGGTTTCCTGTCCATAAACCCCCATCCCATCCCCTCCCCCTGCTTCTAGGAGAGTGTTTCCCCCAACCACCCACCCCTTCCTGCCTCCCTGCCCCGACATTTCCCTATACTGGGACATTGAGTCTTGGCAGGACCAAGGGCTTCTCCTCTCATTGATGCCCAACAAGGCCATCCTCTGCTACATATGCACCTGGAGCCATGGGTCTGTCCATGCATACTCTTTGAATGGTGGTTTAGTCCCTGGGAGTTCTGGTTGGTTGATATTATCATTCTTCTGGGATTGGAAACCCCTTCAGCTCCTTCAATCCTTACTCTAACTTTTCCACTGGGGACCCTATTCTCAGTTCAATGGTTGGCTGCAAGAATTCACCTCTATATTTGTCAGGCTCGGGCAGAGCCTCTCAGGAGATAGAGATATAAGTCTCCTGTCAGCATGCACTTCTTGGCATCAGCAATATTGTCTGGGTTTGGTAGCTTATGTATATAGGCTGGATCCCCAGGTGGGGCAGTCTCTGGATGGCCTTTCCTTCAGTCTCTGCTCCACACTTTGTCTCCATATTCCCTCCTATGAATATTTTTGTTCTCCTAAGAAGGACTGAAACATCTGCACTTTGATCGTCCTTCTTCTTGAGCTTCATGTGGTCTGTGGATGGTATCTTGGGTAACATGAGCTTTTGGGATAGTATCCACTTATCAGTGAGTGCATACCATGTGTGTTTTTTTTGTGATTGGGTTACCTCACTCAGAATAATTTCTAGTTCCATTCATTTGCCTAAGAATTTCATGAAGTCATTGTTTTTGATAGCTGAGTAATACTCCACTGGGTAGACGTACCACACTTGCTATATCCATTCCTCTGTTGAAGGGCATCTGGGTTCTTTCCAGCTTCTGGCTATTATAAATAAGGCTGCTATGAACATAGTGGAGCACGTGCCTTTGTTATATGTTGGGGCATCTTTTGAGTATGTGCCCAGGAGTGGTTCAGGGTAAGGGAACAGTTGGAAGCATTGTCTCTGCTCTGAGGTATCCTCCCAGTCTGTGCACAAACACTGTGTTTGCAGTGTGAGAGAGCTCCACCCACCAGAAACTTCCAGAAAGTTAGGGGAGTGAAAGAGTCCACAGGTGACATAAGTGAGTGCCAAAAGGATCTCTCATAGTCTGTAAATAGTTCAAGCGAATGCACTGACTCTGAGTTCTGAAGAGAACGAAATGTTAATAAGACATAGAAGGGTATAGGGGAGAACACCACACACAAAAGGAACCTCTGCTCGTAGGATCAGCTCCATGCATGACTGGTGAAACTTTCCTAACCTGTGAATATACAGAGGAAAAGATGGCACGTCGTCAATCCCAGCACTCAGGAGGCAGAGGCAGAGGATGTCAAGGTCAGCCTGGTCTATGGAGTGAGTCCCAGGACAACCAGAGCTACACAGAGAAGCCCTGTCTCAACAAAACCCCACTAGACAAAACGAAAGGCACTCTGTGTAAAATCCTGGCTGAAATGAGTCCAGGTAAGGGAACCCAGAGAGGCTGGGACGCATAGCACAGTGAATAGCAAGAACATGGAAGCCAGAGACAATGGGTGTGGGTTCGAGCCCCTGCCCTATGAAACGAGGATCATAATTTCCATCCAGTGTGATTACAGATTACAGTGTGTGTATCCAGCACATAGATAAGCTCTGTAGTCAAGCACAGAGGAAGAGACATGCAGAGTCCATGCCACGCCGGGCCTGGGTAAAAAGACAGCTGGGATCTTCTTAACAATCCCTTTAGCTGCCATGACTAGTGAGAGGTGGGGATAAATGCTGCTATTCTATGGTGACGAGTAAAGCCTCCATCAAATGTGGCTGAGAAGGGAGGAGATGTCCCTGTAGATAGAACTGAAGACTTGGGAAATGAAAGTAACTTATGAATTTCACCTTTATTGATAATAAAAAAAATTAGGGGAAAGATGCTGACAAATACCATTTATGGCCCTAACTTCTTTTAGAAAACCACATGGGGCTAGAGAGATGACTCAGTTGCTAAAGGGCCTGCATGAAAGCAAGGACCTGAGTTTGCGTTCCCAAACCCACGGGGACACATGTCTATCTCCCCCTTCTTGGGCTGGGAACAGAATCAAGCAGACCCCTGGAGCTGTTTACCAGCTAGCCTAGCCAAGTCAATGAGCTCTAACTGTCTCAAAACATACATACATACATACATACATACATACATACATACATACATACATACATACATGGATAGGAATCAAGGGAGAAACCTGGTATCAGAGCTAGACTTAGAGAGAGAGAGAGAGAGAGAGAGAGAGAGAGAGAGAGAGAGAGAGAGAGAGAGAGAGAGAGAGATGGATGCATGCACACACCATAGAGAACTTATAAAAGTGTAGGTAACATTTTCAATGAAGCATTAAGAGGTGTGGTCATGGCGGTCGGACTAGATACTCTTCCTGATATGATAAAACAGTCACACTGGCATCGCACTCCCTGAGGTAAGCTCCTTCCTTATCCTCGGGAATCTTCCTCAGAAACATTGTGGAGAGCAATTCGCCTGATGCCAGAGCTTGGTCATGCCAGTGACCTGTTGTGCTATCAATAAAGCATCTTACGTGGAACAAGCAATTAGTAAAGGGCAGTTAAGAGCCCTGGCCACTCTTATAGAAGGTCTGAGTTCACAGTGTCACATGGCTCACAACTGCCTGTAACTCCAGCTCCAAAAATCAGCTATGATTCGATTCATCTTTGGTCTCCACTGTGATTCGATTCATCTTTGGTCCCCACCGTTTGAAAAAACTGGGGGTTAGATGATGGAGGAATACTGATAGTAAATCGGTAACCTGTTTTGAAAATGTTTGACGTCTTAACTAATGGTGAAGATACACTTACAACATTCCCAAGAGCTTCTGAAGTGCATTCCGTGTGCCCCAAAGCATAAGAACTGGGAAACTAGAAGGGACATCGTGCATGATGACCAAAGCCTGCAGCCAAGCCAGATGCTCACTCTCAGCACACGGCAGAAGGAGACAACGAGGTGAGCTTGTTTATGTGTCAGGACAGTGGGCATCTGAAGCAGAGCTACACACGAATGTCACAAACAGTGTTGTATGAAAGGTACCACACTCCAAACAGTAAGACTATGTGATCCCACTGGAATAAAGTTCAAAATCGGGCAGGTTAGCCGCACTGCTTATGAATGTATCCTTAGACAGTAAACGAGGTGTTTAAGAAAGGCCAAGATTACCCTGGAGTCAGGTACCAGCTGGCTTTGTGGAGAGAACAGGTTGGCAAGGGGGAAAGGGATGGAGGGTCTAGAGTCCTCTGCGGACTTGGATGATGGTGGTGTGTCTTGTGGACTTGGATGATGGTGGTGTGTATATGATACTTCACCATGCAGACTTGGATGATGGTGGTGTGTATATGATACTTCACCATGCGGACTTGGATGATGGTGGTGTGTATATGATACTTCACCATGCAGACTTGGATGATGGTGGTGTGTATATGATACTTCACCATGCAGACTTGGATGATGGTGGTGTGTATATGATACTTCACCATGCAGACTTGGATGATGGTGGTGTGTATATGATACTTCACCATGCAGACTTGGATGATGGTGGCGTGTCTTGTGGACTTGGATGATGGTGATGTGTCTGTGGACTTGGATGATGGTGGTGTGTATATAATACTTCACCAAGCTCTACATTCACAATGGTATCTACTTCATGTGCCCATGCTACGGTCAGAATACAATTGCTTACAACTAACCATTCTTGCCTGAACCACCAAAGCCTTTAAAGAAGAGAATCAGAGGACCATGGTCTATGTGCCTAGAGGACAAGTAGGGGAAAAGCCCTACAAAAGTAAATCTATTTTTGTGTCAGAACAGCTGAACCTTTATAGCCCTTCCCTGTCTCAAGAGAGCCTCCTGGATCTATCTCTGTTTTGTATGAAATTATTTTTAAGAAAACAAAAACAACTAGGAGAACTCTATGATAAACACAGACAAGAAAAGTGCCACACAGACCAGCCACACAACACACACAAAGTGCCAGGACAGCAACTGTTCAAGAGCCACACAGTCAAGACCATTCCCTAAAACACTCCGCGAGACTGAAGAGAAGCCCTCCCTGCCTCCCTCTTGACGCCGTACAATGAACAGGGAGCTTCACCACACGGAAGGAGTGTGTGTGCCCGGAGACAAAGTAAGGCTGAGGGGAGAAGCTGCGGGAAGTGCCTCGTGCCCAGAGAACAGATACCAGTGATGTCATGGGGGAGCTTTAGAAGCCCGTGTCCTCATTTCTCCCACTGATCCCCCCCACCTTCTGAACTGGCCTCAATTCAGGCCTTGTCAGCTACGGTAGGATCCAGATATAGATCAAATCCTTTATAGAACAAAAGGAAAACTAGCATGCAGGACTCCCTCTTCTAGATGTTGATATTTAATAAGGAAACCTGGGGCATCCGGATCATCACGTGGCATCATGGGCGTGTGCAGTGTGCACACCCTAGAGTACCAGAGGACAGAAAGGAAACATCAAGAAGCATTTGGGGGGCAATCTCCTAAGAGGAGCCCTATAAAAAGAATCTGTGGCCGTTGAGGAAGAGTAAACAAGGCCACGGGCACAGCTTGGGCTGCAGCAGAGAGTTAAAAAGGAAACTGGGAGGTTGTGCCCAGAGCAACTTGGTGTTGCTGGAGTTATGTTTGCTTGATGAGAAGGCACAGAGCCAGGTCCTCAAAGATCAGAAAGCCACTTAAATGTGTTTGGGCTTTGCTGTGTGTGTAAAAGGAACCTCCTTTAGAAAGGTTTAATCAGGGAGACGATTTTCCAGGGTTCAGTTTAGCTTTCGGAAAGAATTAAAGAGATTTTCCTTTGTCTGCTGCACTGTCTGGCTGCATGGCAGCTCTCCTTTTCCTCTCCATCCCCATCCCCAGTCTCTGCCCTCTTTAAGCCGCCAAGTCTAAAGCTGGCATCAGCCTAGCAAAGTCCATGTCTTACCCTGGCCTCCTACAAAAACTAGGTTCTGATTATTCTAGGATACCATGAGGATTGGTCCTGGGCAAGCCTCTAACCTACTCTTCCCTAGGGCAAAGTGAGCACAGTTAAGCCAGGCAGGGGCTCGGCAAGCAAAACCCATGCCCTGTAAGCCTGACAACCTAAGTTTGACTCCTGAAACCCCAAGTGGAAGGAGAGAACCAATGTCCCAAAAGCTGTCTTCTGACTTCTGCATGTATGTGCGAACACACACTCACATAAACTACAATGATAAACAGACAAACAAAAGCTCATTCTCTATGCCTTGAAGGCTGGTACAAAAGTGGACAAAATAAGTCAAAAGTCATAGCTTAGGGCTGAGAGGTGGGGCACTTGCCTGGTGTTTGCACGGCCCTGTGTTGTAGCCCCAGCAAACTCACAGAAAAGCTCACCATCTCCCCAGAGTTATTCTCTGACCCTACAAACACACAGTGCATGCAAGTATACACACGCTCTCTCAATGCATACATACATACATACATACATACATACATACATACATACATGCAACACAGCACAGATATAGAGATGGGAGGGGGGCTTAGTTTTCACCTTTCAACAAAGCTTCCTTTTGCAGCAGATACCATTACAGAAACCAGAAACTGGTACAAACATAGAGAATGACTGTGAAGTGCCCAACCCTTACTGATGCTCTCATGATATAACCCCTACCTAAGGCTTAAAGGACATTGCAGAAGAAGGGGAGGAAAGATTGTAAGAGCCAGGGATCCTGGGAATTTGAGATGAGACAGTGTGGCTCCCATATGTGATTTTACTCAGAAACTACATATCAAAAATGTGTTATCCCAAATAAGGCCTCTCCAACACCACCACCAGTTGACACGCCAGTGTGGAAGAAGAGATCACACAATGGCCTAGACCTACATGAAGAGCTACAGGCAAGTGACAGCAGCTGAAAGAGGAAGAGACAGTGTCCTTCAGGAACAAGCACCTATAGGCTACCCAGTCTAACCGGGTCGGCCCTAAACAAATACACACATGAGCGCCACTAAACAGACTCAGCAGCAGTACATACAAACAGCTGTGTGTGTGTGTGTGTCTATGCGTGTGTCTATGTGTGTGTGCACATGTGTGTGCACGTGTGTGCACGTGCATGCATGTGTGTATACGTGCGCACATGTGTGTGTATGTGTGTGTGTGCATGCATGTGTGTGTATGTGTGCATGTGTGCATGTGTGTGTGTGTGTGTCTGTGTGTGTGTGCGCACGAGTGTGTGTAAAACAACAGTTACAGAATAAGAAGCCATGAATATGGGAATGTGTAGAGGGGACATGGGTAGAGTTGGGGGGCGGGGTGCAGTGATATCCTACCCACTGCGAACTTCTCAAAAGTACCTTTTAAATACTTTAAAAATTAATTTTTTACCTCATCACCTTATTAATTCAAAGTATAAAAGGCATAATTTATATAGTATCTACATTTTAGTCAAGCTATTTTCACAAGACTTCCTTCTATTATATGTCTACTATTCTCATAAAGGCAACATTAAGTATTACGATTGAAAAGATATATCCTGGGGCTGATCAGATGGTTCGATGGGCAAAGATGCTTGCCACACAAGCCGAACGTTGATCTAAGTTCATCCCCCACAGCCTACAACAGAACAGAACTTCCTGCACAAGGGTGTGCTCTGACTACCACACTGCCAGGGCAGACATACCTACACACATGGACACACAGCCACACATAATTATGTAAAAGATATATGTTGACAGACTTCACTCAAAATGAATATAATGGTGTGATAATATATTGTAGACAGAAACCCTTAGTCATTGTCCTACTGGATGTGTTCATCTCTGTAATTCTGGGAAGCAAGTGGCCTTGTCTTATTGTGGACACAAGCACCCTCAATTTTCCACAGTGTCATTTTCCTCCTCCTCCTCCTCCTCCTCCTCCTCCTCCTCCTCCTCCTCCTCCTCCTCCTCCTCCTCCTCCTCCTCCTCCTCCTACCACCACCTCCTCCTCCTCCTCCTCCACTACCACCTCCTCCTCCTTTACTACCACCTCCCCAACCTCTCCTCCTAATCTAATTTGCAGGGCATAATTTTAGTATTAGTTGCCTTGGGGTGCTGTTTCCTTTAATGTTGTGTCTGATCTGACAATCGGCCACAAGGTGGCACCAAACTCACACCTACAGGACAATTAAGGCCCTTGTGCTGGGTAGTTTTGGTTTTGTGCTCTTAATCATAAAAGCATAAAACATCTTCTACTGCTTCCTTCATAGCTTATTATGAACAACAACAGATTTCCAGATAAAACTCGTGTGTGTGTGTGTGTGTGTGTGTGTGTGTGTGGTGTTAAAACTTTTTGCCACCTGTAAGAAACTTCTAAAGTAGACAAACCTCTTATGTCACATCTGTATAAATTTCAATAGGCAGAGGGGTAGAAGGTTGGGGATGCATATAAATCCTAAGTAAATGTCCCTTTCTCAGAACACAGTCCAAGAACGGAGTTATGTGAAGAGAATTGTAAGTGCTTGTGAGAAAACTCAAAGAAAATAAGACAAGGACTTATGGCCTCAGTTTCTTCAAAGCAAGGGATTGTTCTTGGAATGTGCCATTGTGCCTCTCCTAGGTGTATTGGATAGGAGTGAGCTGACTTCAGATTATTCATTACAACTGGGTATCGTTATTTGTTTATGTGCCTCTATGAAAAAACATGTTTTTGCCACATGCACCTTGTCTTGTGACTGTACACTTTATTCATGTGATTCTTCAGAGTCTGAAATGTTCAAAGCTCTGGAGAAAGCCCTCATTGCACGAGACTGTGGTCCACATCCTTTCTAGGCTCCATTCTCCCAGGTTCCACTACTAATGAGATCAGTGAGCATCCCTGTTCTTATGGTAAAAATTCTGACTAATTTAGCACCCTAAATGGTACCCAGAAATTTCTTGTTCTTCCTTTGTTTACAATTTGCATCTGATTGAGCTTAGATTAACTGGCTTAAATCTCTTAAAACTGCATGTTATTTAAAAGTTGAAGCACATTTGTAATTAATTCTTCATGTAGTAGGTTATGGTTATTTTAAAGGGATAAGATCTATTCTGGGAGAATTCTACTTTCTATTCCCTTCGAATTCTTCATCCTATGAAGCCTGTTCCTCGGTGATTTAGAGTCTGGTTTAGAGCCCTAAGAACTCATAATGAAAGCCCTCTGGAAACAGACACCACACATCACTAGGAGTTAGAGGAGATTTCTGCCAATTAAAAAAGGAGCTCACTGTGCCCAGCCTCTGGGAGCCAAGCCTTCTATTTTGGGGGGTGGGGAGGATGAAGAGGTATAATGACCTCAAAGGGTCTGGCTTCCTCTCAGCATGGAAAGGGAGAGCTGCCTGCCAGTATAAGAAGTTATTTCTACCCATTCCCAGCAGTCACTACAGATAAGAGTGACCACCTAGGAAAGGCTTATAGGCTTGACAACCTTTCAATAAGGAAAGAAAAAAGCTAAAATAAAAGAATGGTGGGACTGGGAATATAACTCAGTGGTGGGGTGTTTGTGAAGCACTGCACAAGGCCTGAAGTTTGAAGCAGAAGCAAAGAAAGAAACAAAGAAACTGAGTAACAAAGAAACCAAATAACAAAGAAACCAAGTAACAAAGAAACTGAGTAACACAGAAAGAAGAAACCTAGATACTAAGTCCCACTCTGAGATCACCAAGCCACCTAGTCTCACTGTGCCCAAAAGGCATTTTCAATCCTGTTAGTAATTTCTGAATCACCTGTCTATTCTCTAGAACATTGTTTAAGCAAGGAAATGCCTTCACTGTGACTTCTTGGCTTCTAATTATTTGTGACTTTCAAAACACAAGGTAGACTTCCCTAGTCATTTACTCCTGTTTCCTAAGCCTGCAGGTGGTTTGAGACTTCTGGGGCAAGCCATACAGAAAGTCCTGGAAAATCTTTCCTATGCAATGCACACTAAGAATGGGAAAGGCACAAAGGAAGACAAGTATGTGGCCATATAGTACAGATCTCAGAGCCTGCTCATTGATTGGTCTGGAGTCTGCAAATGTGCAGGACAATTCTTCCACCCGGCTGCTCCCCCCTGGAAGGAAACACAGAAGGAAGCTTCATAAAGTCACAAGTCTCTTCTTCCAAGCAATGGGAAAACAGGAGTGATACAAAAACCTTGTAGCTCAAACGTGCCAGGCCATTTTTTAACTGTGTTCAAGTCCTTACCCTGGTTAGAAACCCAACAACTCTACATGTAGCCATTACAAAATCTAGAATTCTCTGTAGATTTTTTCACTCACTCTCTAAGCAGCGTGAGAATCACAAGATTTCAACAGGGGAACAGCACAATTGAGTTAGTGTTAGAGTCCATGACAAATACTCCTGGTGATGTAGTTGTAAAAACAAACAAACATAAGCAAATAGAAAAGTACCATTCGTTATGCTCTTATCATGATAGCTATTGTGCTAAACACTTGACATTTCCATTTAAAAGTTTATTCCACAACAGCAGGCCTCCAAGGGGCCATTGCAAATCCTTGAGTGTTCCCTTCTGAAGTATTCACATACAGCACCATGCTCATCAAGAACAAGGATGGGCATGGAGATGAATCAAGCTGGTCCCACACTCAGGGTACGCATTGCATTCCCCAGGGAAAGACCACCATCACAACCAAACAAATGGGAGTGGTTTATTTCTCACCCATTTCCAGATCTTGCTCTTCTTCCAACACAGTAGAATATAAAATTGAATAGCACAAACTAGACATTATTAAGGGCCAGAATTTCTCATCTGTGGGTGGAGAAAGAGTTGTTTCATGTAGACTACCTTTTTAGCCTCACTGATGAAGAATTAGCTCTCTGTGGAAGGGGCATTTACACAGAGAAAGTTCAAGTCCCTCATCCTGCCTAATCAGCCACCTGTCCCAACTCAAGCCGGGGTTGATCACACCATTTGTTTCTCAACTTCATGACATGTAACACCTTGCCAGACCATGCCAAGCTTTCAGACTGAATGTTTTCTCTCTCTCTCTTAAGGGGGCTCATTCAGAATTGAACCTAAGTAACTGCCGCTCTGAGCAATGCTGCAGTGTAGGTATGGTCACAGTGTAGCCCAAAATGGTCACATGCTAGAAGGTTGGATTCCAGTATGGGGTCCAGGGACAAGTGATTAGGCCACTGAAACCCATGTTCTTAAACAGGATAAACATCTTTTTTTGGTGGGACCCCAGTGAGTTGCATAAGACCAAGCCTGACCTCAGAATCTCTTGCTGTGAATCATACTGTGTGAATACTTGTTCCTTTTTCTGTATGACCCCAACATGATGACCCTCACCAAGCTAACACCATCATTATATTCAGACTTTCTAGCCATTGCAATGAGGAGCCTAATAAAATCTATTTATTGCATGTTACCTAGTCTCGGGAACTTTGTTATAGTCAAAGAAAAGAGACTAATACAGTCAGGCCCTGCTCTGATCTCTCTCTCTCTCTCTCTCTCTCTCTCTCTCTCTCTCTCTCTCTCTCTCTCTCTCTCTCTCTCTCTCTCTCCATTCCCTCTCTTGTACTCTTTTCACTCTTCCTACAATCCAGGAAGTTAGAAGTTCCCTCCATAGCACAATTTCCCACTCTTATGTAAACTTGACAAGAGAAGGGACTTTGTGCTGTTAATCATGGGATTTGGATGCCTACAACATAGTAAGTTCTAAGCATATAACAAATTACAGTATTTTAATTTTAGATAATTTGATTTCCTCTCCTAAGGGCTACAGAGACTTAGACTGAAAGGGCCAGTCTTAAAGCCCATAGAAATGCTCACTAAAGCAAGAAGCTTTAGACTGTAACAAAAAGTCGCCTAAGTTTTTGTTTCAAATCATAAAGCTCAGATATTTTTATCATAGATTTCTTTCCATCATAAAATCTTGCATCCTCTTTAGCTCAGCAGATTCTGTTGTTTGCATACAGAATCCATGGTATAAAACTAGACCAGAGATTTCAACCACAGCAACAAAGAAAGGATTGCTTCTTTCAATAAGCCTTTCTTTTGAAATTTACATTTCTTTGTCCCCTGAGAACACAACTCATGATCTCTAGCTCCTCACCCAGACAGGCCTGTGTTCCTAGGACTTATCAGAGTAAACAGACAGAGAGACACAGATGGGTATTTTAAATACCACATTAAACAAAATATCCTTTTACATTTGCAAAACAAACAGGGTTTCATTGCTCATATCTCCTGGATAAAGTGGGAAACATAAAGAAAGAAAAGAAAAGCCAAGAAAACAAATGCAAGAAAAGGACCCAAGGCATCTGAAACTGTCTATGGACCAGGCTAAGCTGGCTTCATGCGGCTTTTGACTCCGGAGTACACTGGGCCTCCATTGCCCTGGCAAACCCTCCCCTCCCATTCAGAGAGTCTGGTAGCATGGTGTCTTCATGTGCTCTATGGACCATGAAGCCCTCAGTCACAGTAACCAAGTCCCCTGAAACTCTGTCTCCAATTAATACCTGCAGCATCTCTCAGAAAAGTCAGGGGAAGCTCTGCACCACAACCCAGCACTTAAACCTCAGTGAGTGACAAAGTGACAAGCGAAACATGCCATCCTTTAATAAATGGTGGACTCTGACACCAACATTCCTGAGCGTGTTTGTAGATATGGTTACTATGGAAATAGATTTCACTTATGCCCCTCTCCTGAGCTTCTGTTGTTATTCCCACTGGTGGAACGTCATGGATTCCGCTGCAATAGCAGGTCACTCTTTCCACCATGATGGGTACCCACGCACTGTGTCCCATTTCACTGTGTCATGTTCCTTGATCAGGTGTTCCTGTTGGCTGAGCCAATGGAGACAGAAGATGATCATCCATGTGCTCACCTCTCTCAGGCCACCAGCAGCACCGTCTACACCCACAGAAAACAGTTTTCATTCTTTGAAAACAGCAACGTCTGAATATAGGCTGGCATGCATTCAACCATTTTCAACAGCTTTTACTGGACATCTATCTCCCCGATGGGAGCCCCTGGAAACAGACTGCTAAAAGAAGAGAGGTGGCAGCTGTATAGTCTAGCTGGACAGACAAGCATTTGTTCTGTTAAATAACTAGTGTATGCATGTGTGTGGGGTGACTGTGTGTTATCTTTGGAAATTAGAATATAATTACATCACTTTAGCCCTCCTGTTTCTCCCTTCAACCATTCCTATGCACGTGTGCATGCACACACGTGCGCACACATGCACACACACACACACACAGCACCGCACTGGGCTCTATTTGTTTAATTGTTGATGCATGCATATATGTATTGGTAACTATATAGACACAACCTGCTCAGTCCATATAATGTTACTGGTGTGTATATGGCTTCAGGGCTGACCATTTGAGTACCGGATAATCAATTTGATGGCTCTTCGCTGGGGAGACCTCTCCTGCTCTCAGCATTCCTCAGTTGAATGTAGCTCTTCATCTAAGGTTAAGGCCCGATGAGATTTCTCCTTCCATATTGGCATATCTATTGATATCATCCTTGTCCAGGTCTTATTTAGGCGGCCATGTTTCTGTGACATCATGGGTGTAGCTTCCCTGACATTTCTAGCAAATGAAGTCTCACAGCGAAGTCCCCGTTCGTCTGGCCCTTGCTGTCAGTGATAACTGTAAATCACTAAGTAGTACAGCAACCTTCTGCATTACTGATCTCCTCACTGACTAAATAAGCCGAGGGACATACCTACCGCTTTACTCACTGGATCCTCTTGCGATAACATTAAAATTTACTCTTGAAATATGTAATATATAATTTATAGACGACCGTCTCCTTGCATGGAATAAACATCAAACCTTACTCTGTGGAGGCTGAGGAGGTGGCTCATATTGTAAAGGATTGCCAGGAAGCCTGAATCCCCAGATCAAGTGTAAAAACTCCTGTCTCCATATCTACAGACAGGTAGATAGCTGTGGCTTGCTGCTCAGCCAGACCAGCATAGTTGGCCAGCCCCAGTGGCCAACCCTATCTAAACAACAACAACAACAACAACAAAAATACAGAAAAAAAAAACCAAAATTCCCAAGGAACAATATAACATCCAAAGTTGACATTTGGCCAGTGCATGCATGTGTATACACATGTCCACGCGACACACACAAAATCAAACACACACACACACACACACACACACACACACACACACACACACACACACACGGGGTGGGGGTTGGGAATCAATTCCTTCTCTTAGCTTCTTCTTGGTTCCTTCATTTTCTGAACTGTGCCTTTGTTCTGTTTGTTCCTCACAGAAGCCACCATTTAAAAAAATTAACCCAGTGTACCTGGTGCAGGGGTGATCATAGCTACTTTCAGTAGGTGGGGCCAGGCTCAGAAGGGCTCCTCCACCTCCCTTTTAAGCCAGAGTTAGCTCCTCTGGGGAATAAATGCCCACCAAGGAACCAGAGAGCACAGCCAGGCCCAGGCATCTTGGCCCTGTGGTGTTCGGGTTGCGAGACTGCAGCTGTTTTCACCTCAGGTCCAAGAGAAACTGAGGCTGAGCAGAAAGGTGAGCCAGACTGTGTCCCATGGGTATACCCTGACAGCCCAAAATGCATTGGTGCAGCCCATTGTTTGAGCCAAGATTTAATAGACAGCTATTAAACGTTCACAGGAAAACAAAAGAAGCAGGGTGCTTTTTCCTTGCCTATTATTTGTGTCTTGGAGACAGGTTTTCACTGTAGCCCCTGTTGGCCTTAAATGCCACGTCCTCCTCCAGACACTCCTGCCTCAGCTTCCTGAGCCTCGCTAGGCTCCTACCGCTTTTGAAGCTACCAATAACAGCAAGAAGGGGAGGAGAGACCTGACTGACAGGAGATGCTGCTCGATCTAAAGTCTCCAGTACTCTGGGGCTTCACTCTTAAAAATTTTAACGGAAGAAAATAGCTCTCTAGGGCTGAGCTCTCAAAGTTTATTTTTGAAGAAAGTGGAAGTAGCACGTTAGTTTTTAAAGCAATATTTACAGAACAGTTTGTTCTGGGGCTCCAGCGACATAAATAGGATAGGCCTGGTGTACACACCGAATGGGTGACAATGAAATTAGGGCCTGGTATGGTAGCAAATTACCCTCTGCTCATCTCGCCAACACCTAAGGTTCAGAAACAGGGGAGGCATCCTTTGAGTGAGCAGACACACCCACTTGCCCTACCCTATCCCCCTTATGCAATTACCCAGTCTGCTACAGCAAGATAGGTTGGCCCTATAATTACCAGATATGAACAAAAAGAACCTATGCCTTTCAAAGTGTAACTGCATCTCCCAGCCACACTTTATTAGCATCAGAACAAATGTGTTGACTGCCCAACAGCCCCAGTGACAGATCTGCGTGCTGTGGGGCACGGCCATGTACACATGGTTGAGTTCCTTTGTCAGCGTGTTCTGAGTGCTAAGTTGTGAAAAGCCAGAAAATGCAGGAATGGAGAAACACAGGAAAGGCAGAAACAGGTTGCATACTCAACTAAATAAAGAACCAACGGGAACAGCCCAAAGCTTCAAACTTAGGATGGTTCTCGTGATTTTAGAGGGAGAGTTGATGGTCATGGTGGGCGTGGGCATGCAGGTCCACTGCAGTGCTTTTCCGTTTTGTCTTATCAACCTCCCGGGCAGCCCTCCCTACAAAATAGACATTAATCAGCTTTACAGGTGAGGCTACACAAGTTTATAAAGTCCAGGCCCAAAGAGAGGGAAGAGCTGTGTTCCAGAACAACTTAACTGCACGCCTGCCTGGGAAGGAGAGAAAGAAACAAAGAAAACCAAAGTGAATTACACTTTGTCAAGACGAAGGGTAGACAGTGCTGCACCTTGAATCCATCATTGCTCTATGAAAGCAATGAGCAGCGTGAAATCTAAGCTAATGGTGCAGGCTCTCTGTGTAATTCCATGGAAACTTCAGACTTTTTCTTTTAGACAGGAATGCATAGCTGTTGCGGGCTCCATGTCAGAATTGAACTTTGTGATTCCCTCGCCATCCATATGCTGAAACCCTAACTCCAAGTGTGATGGCGTATGGAGGTACTGTCCTTGAGGAGTCAGGGGTGGCACAGGAGCTGCCATGCAGGATTAACACTCTTACAGAGGAGATGCTGGCTCTGGAATCACCAGATGCTAACTAAAAGCCAACGGGCACTCCCTTTCCCCTTAACTTTACACATGGTTGAGGTAGCAGTCCTCTGAAACTCAGGGAAACATCCAAATTCACTTTCGATTGCTGTGACAAACACTATGACCAAAGCCAACTTGATAAGGAAAGGATTTATTTGGTTAACACATCCTGATCACAGCTCATGGCAGAAGGAAGCCAAGGCCGGAACTCAAGACAGGAATCTGGAGTCAGGAAGTCACACAGAGGCATGGGAAACTGCACCTTACTGGCTTTCTCCTCCTGATTTGCTCAGCTTGCTTTCTTACACCAAGGAGCGCCTGCTCAGGAGAGGCACTGCGCACAGGAAGTTCCTACAGGTCAGTCTGATGGAGGCAGTTTTACAATTGAAGTTCCCTCTGTCCAGGTGGTCCTGGTTTCTGTCAAGCTGATGAAAAGCTAACCAGGACAGGAGTTCCTCATGAGACACCGCATCTGCCAGCACACTGGTCCCAGCCTCCCCAGCCTCCAGAGCTATGATAAACTAATTGTTTAGTTTATTTGTTATTTAAAGCACTAAGTCCACACACAGTATTTGTCAAAATAGCATGAGCAGGCCTGATGTGTCCTATTCAACGTGTGGAGAAGCAGCAGTTCTTTGAAGCATTCATTAAAAAGAATAAGAAAAAAAACTTTCATGGTAGAAGTTAAAACTTAGGGGTTATTTCAACAGACCAAATATCTGCCCTCATCTCAAAGAAAAAAAATCACCAGAACATCAGAGGAAGAGAAAGACAAGAAGCAGAGGGTGAAACAACTGCACTGTTCTTTCTCTTTCTTTCATGGTCTGAGGCAGCAATGCCTACAGTAAGTTCAGCACAGAGCGGGCTGGAGAGACGCTTGGCAGCTAAGGATACGTGTTGATCATGCAGAAGATTCCTGTTCTGCTCCCAGAGGCCACAAGGTGCTTCACAACTATCCTTAACTTTACTTCCAGCAACCAATGCCCTCTTCTGACCTCTAAGGGCATGGGCATCAAGCGTGCACAGAGTGCACATAAAAGAAACCTAAAAAAAAATTTTATTTCAAAGATGTGCTAGAGGAAAAGTTCATTGACTAACAAAATAACATTCATAGACTACAGTCCTGGAAAGTTTACCTATAACTGTGGCACAGCCCGGGCACCACTGGAGGGAGGGAAAGGGGTTGTGGAGAAGGAAAGGGAAACAGAGAAAAGAGAGAAAGAGCCAAACAACCCAGAAAATGAGACAGCCTAGTGCATGATCTCCTCCAGGTTCTACAGAATCACACTTGAAGTGTCGGGTGTGAACAGGAAGGAAGCTCACACCCAGGAAGGCAGGAGAACTATTCTGGGGAGGTTTGCTAGAGCAGTTTGCCTGGAGAACCAGTACTCAGATGCATTTAGCTCTGGTATGTGTGCCCATTCATTCACACACACATGCACACATGCACACATGCATGCATACAACAAATGTTTACCAAACTGCTACTCCAGCTGACAGCAGAAGCCAGAGAGACTGTGGGGAACCAGACATGATGACTGTCTCAAGAAGGTCGCAAGCAACTGGGAAACGACAGAGAAGCACCAAGCCAATGAACACGCCCCTTCATGGAATACTTCTCAGGGACTCTGAGCTCCCACTGGGGGTGGGACTGAGGAAGGCTTCCTGAGGTGACCTGAGTCCTGAAGAAGATGATGATGAAAGGAAGAAGGGGGAGGAGGCATGCTGTAAGAAATCTTTGTAAAATCTGGGTGCAGCATGGATAACACATTTGAAAGAGGTTTAGTTAGACTAGAGGAAAGAAATATGTAAAGAGATCCCTGAAACTGTCCAGGATAGGAATCATAAAGTCTACACTAAAGCCAGTAGAGGAAGAATAAAAGGAGAGAACCAAGCTAGGAGAGAAGAAAAACATTCCAATTTCGATTGGAATTGAAAACCAGTTTGGATATGGGTTAAAGAAAAGGAAAAAGAAAAAGAAAAGAAATCCAGGATAGTCCCAAACATGTGGTTGGTTGTAGTTGGTATGTTAGAAATATTCCCAAAGAAAGGACACAGGACAAGACGAAGGTCAAGTTCAGACAAACATGTTGACTTGTAAGTACTTTTGCCTACTGTAAGTCCCTAGGATCTATGCATTATTCATTATTATATAAAAGTATACCACAAATTTAGCAGCATAAAACAATATACTTTAGGACTAGAGAGATGGAGGGCTCAGTGGTTAAGAGCACTGGCTACTCTTCCAAAAGACTCGGGTTCAATTCCTAGCACCCACATGGTGGCTCACGACCAACTGTAGCTCTAGGTCTGGGAGATCTGATGCCCTCCTTCTAGTCTCTTCCGGTACATACAGGGAAAATACACAGATACATAAAATAAATAAAATGTAAATATTTAAATACGTGTTTACTATCTCACTGTCTACGTGCTTAACAGTCCCGATTGAGTGAGTAGCCTACCCTGCCGCCTGAAGCCATGGTGATGGTTCAGGTCCATGCTGCTGCCATAGAACATGTTTGGGTCCACGGTCCTACTGCAGCAGGGTCTGTGTTGGTCTCTGTGGGCTGTGTTACCACCAGTGATAACATGTTGAAGTCTATCTCTCTACAGTTGATGGTTTCTGGCAGGGATGTAGGTGGATGTAGTTTTCTTTAAGAGGCTGGCCACTGGGGGTTTGACCATGTTCCAGTAAGTATGGGCAACACAATTTGGGCTTATTTCTTTTTGTCTGTCTCTCTGTCTGTCTGCCTGCCTGTCTGTCTGTCACAGCTTGGGATGGTATGCAAATACAAAGGTCAAGGATGTGGCTGTATCTCTCTGGATGCTCAGAACAACCCCCACAACACCAAGTATCAACAATGTCAATCTGGAGTGCTGCACAGCACTACAAATTCCCCCACCTGCTTTATCTTGACTCTGTCCTCGCCCTCCAAGAGGAGCAACCAGAGCAGGAATCTCATGGTATCCTTGACATTTTCTCTATAAGCACCAAAATTTCAAGCATTAGGAAAAACTGAGAGATGCTTTGTATATTAAAAATCATGACAAATACATAGTAGGCTTTTCTTCTAGGAGCTATTTATCAAAGCTGGGCATAGCAGATACCACCTATAACTCCAGAACTCAAAAGGCTGAGGCAGGAGGATCACTGCAAGTTCAAGACCAGGGTGAGCCACAGAAGACCCTAACCCTCCTCCAATAAAAAGAGCTATTTGTTCAGCAATTTTGCATCCTCTTTGCAAAGTGAGGGCTTCTACCACAGCCCCAGCTAGCAGTCCTTGGTGCCTGAATCTTTACGTTATGAAATAAATCTCTGGTTTAGAGAACTGGGTAATGGAACAATAAACAATGAGCAGACACAGCATCAAATGCCAAGGACTGGGAGGTGTTTGTTTTCTTATGTTAACAATTCATCTTGAACTGTACAGAAGGCAAGGACATGCAGATGGATGCCACCAGAACTGATTCTTCTTTTAAAATTGCCCATCATTGTGAGGAAAAGGAACACTGGTCTAAAGCTAGTCGATGCACTACTGAGCAAACAAACCCTTGACCATTTATTAGCACGAGTAGGAGTTATAAGTATGTTAACGAAAGAACACAGTGTGAGTCTAGGAAGGAGACGGACCTATCATTTCATTTTTCCCTGTACAAAGACTTAAATCTATTCTCTAAATGGTGTGCCAAACGATCCACCATTCCAGTGAATGCTTCGCCAAGTAGGGAAATGTCAAGTTGTGTATTTCGACTCCCCCATCACCCAGTCTCAGGGTACAGTCTGGCTCCTCTTTCCCTCTCATGTAAACAAAAACAAATCCATTGGAGCCCAAAATAACTTAAAACTTTTGGGCCCCACCTACACTTCTGAGAAGACTCCAAATTGTTCAGTCTGCTTCTGCACTGCACTTTCCATGGGGAGCTGATGAATCAGACTGGACAGGACCACATGCTCTCAGAAATTCCTCAGGAGCACCTTGATTGCCCCCAATTAGTCAGGCTATCCACGGTATCCCAGTGAACCAGACAGCTGCACAGCCCAACCAAGGCCATTAGCTCCTGCTGGTTCCTGCCCCTCAAAGGACCAAATCAGAACTGTTGTGAAGTACAATGGCTGTCCTGGACGATCAGCCACAGATTACTTCTAATGAGGGCATGACAGAATCGGAGCAGCAGGGAAGCCCCAAATCACCAACAGTCACATTTAGAATGGGCAGAAAGTTGTTTTTAAAACACTTGATCTAATTTTTCAATACCATTTTCTAGGCTGACATGAACACATCCCAGACAGCAGTCTAAGTACATGCCTGGGCATTACGTAACAGCCTGTGGTAAACTTCATCTGAGCCTGGATCCACAGTGAGCTGATGCGGGTAGACTGAGTCCTTGGCTAGACTTGGTCTAGAGTTCGAACAGATATGTATGTGGTTAGGATCTGCCTATGTCCTTCATCCACTCGCTCACACCAGACTCCTTAGCCCAGACATCAGAATCTTACCGAGATAAAACCAAGCTTCACTTCCTCCTTGGTGCCATGTTTTCCTTTAAACAGTGAGTATCAAGATGGCTGTTCATTGAGCTCCTATGATACTCCTAGAATGATACTCAGCATTGATCTGATTTAGGTTCATTTAGTTTCCTTTAACATGGTAGGAATAAGGCTCTCACATTACCAGCTCTTCTTTTCACTCTACGCATTTCGTGGCAAGGTCGCACTGAGTTTCAAGACTATTCTAAACCTACATTGTAGCCTAGATGGGCATTGTGGTTCTCCTGCCCCAGCATCCCAAATAACTGGGATTATAGGTCCGTACTTAGCTTGACTTTTTCGATGCTAGGCAAGTTACCTTTAAGAATGAGAAAAACAAACCTCAGGAACGAAAAGTAACTTGCTCAATAACACAGATAATAAACAGCAGAGCTCAAACCCATGCTGATAGCAGAGTTTGGACACCATTTAAATGAGAGGTCAACAAACTCTTCTATAAATAATTGAAGAGTAAATATTTTTTCAGGCCTTGAATTCTCTGTAGCAAGCCCTCAACTCTCCCTGCCACAACTCCTCATGTTAAAGGTTAACATCTATTTTTTTTTTATTGTATAAAGATCAGAGGTCTCTAAAGACCTGGAAGTCTTCTAGTCACCATGTGCCACCCACAATAGCAGCACCTTTTTTGGGATCTGTTAGTAACTGCTTTCTGGACACCTCAAACCTTCCCCCTACAATAACAACACCCAAAATGATGTTGTGGGTTCCTTGCAATTCATGTGTGTCCACAGGAGATACTGATGGGACCATGGCAGCTTCTGGCCTGCCAATGCGGGTCCCACAGGCTGACCTAGATCTGTACAGAGCAGTCACCCACTGCTTTACGCAGGCGGCAAAACTACTTCAACCATGTAAAGACCAAGGTCACTTGTGAAGGTCTCATTTCATGCTCCAAAGTTAGCTCTGATGAGGCACTAGATTCTGTGAGATGAATGACCACTCTAACATAAGGTAATCTTTAAAAAAATCTAAATAAATACTGCAAACATCAAGGAAATCCCTTTTCAGAGCCCCATCCACTTACAGCCCCTGTTGCACGCATACCTGATTATATTTAGAGACACCAACGGATCGAATAGCAGTACACTGTTTATACGTTTCCCCTCCCCTACGATCCCTGCCCCGATTTTTAAAATAAATGGATAAAGGTAAACTCTGCTGCAGACTATACAGAAAAGCAGAAAGGGCAGTAGGTCCTGACCACAGAATAGATACTGTTCTCCCTCTGAATTAGCATCGCGTGGATGAAGTTTGGGGCCAGGCATTTGGTGTGATGTTGGCGTGAACCTGAACCTCTCTAATCTTCAAGTTCCTCCCTAGAACAAACCTGATGGTGGTACAGGTTCTTAATTAAAGAAAATGATATTTCTAAAGAGTTCCACCCAATAGCATCCATCCCTCGGCCTCCCCCTTCTCTGACATATTATAGTAATAGACGAAGCACAGTGGAATAACTGGGCTCTTGTCTGTTGTGTTACTTTGCAAGGAGATTCTTTAAACTCCTAAATAATCATCATAAGGTAAGACAGGCACTGTCACACAGCTTATAGGAATTACCTACAATGTTGCTTTCCTGGCACGAGGTACTGGATAGAAGAAAAGCATGATTTTCTTCTAGCTTGTACATTCAGTGCAGTCAGCATAGTGCAGCCATTGTAACTATCAGGTCTGCCATGTGGAACTTAGATTCCAAAGGGCAACTACACCAAGCAAACCAATGCAATGCACCTTAGTTTAGTAGCCTAGACTGTGCTACTTCAAATCGGACTCTTTATTTCGCCTGTCAATGTTCCCACCCAGTAAATGGATATGGGCAAGTCCTCCATGCCCTGATTTCCTTGGCAATAGAGAAGGAAGGCATGTGTTCCCTGACTTTGCCATGACAGTGAAATAATATTCAGTATGACTGACTCCTTATAGAGACTCAGTACCTATTGAGTATTATAAGTACCATTGTTATCAATTGTTATTAATGTTAATGTTACCCTTAAGCTGATGCCAAAAACCATTTGGCTCTGAATGAAGAGCTCAACAGAAAGTTGAAAAATAAAGTTACTAGAAATAGCGAATGCTCTAAGGTGACATTTTGACAAGTGGCTAACTTATTTGGTAGAGATTCACTTCAACACGGGTGCATGAATTTGCAAAAGTGTACACACCTGCAAAATCTGGTTTGTTTGCTTAAAACCTGAACCATTTCATCGCCAGGACTGGTGCCCGGAGCCAGACAGAGGAGTCTATCACAGAACAACTGCCGAGTTAAAATTAGAGCGTCGCTGCCCAACGAAGGCAGTTTCTCAACTTCCTTTCTCCTTTTCCACTTTTTGTCACCCTCCTACACCAAACCTTCCTACATCAAGGCTTCCTGTCCATGCCAAGAATATACAGTTCAGAAAAGAGAACAGGGGGGAAAAGCAATATCCAGACAAATACTTAGGAGACTAGGGTTTCAGGGGAAATAATCAAGTACCAGAACTACCTGATCATGTGCACTGCACTGCTGCTCTATGTAGGAAGCTCTACTAACTGTTCAATGCAGTTTAATATCTGGAACCAACTGGCAAAGTATATGTTCTCACTTCTACTTCACAAACAAGAACTTATAGGGAAAAATGACTTGTTCAAGCCCAAAGAGCTGGTAAATAAATAAGTTTGAATTTGAAACCTACTGTTATGGTAACAAGTCTTTTTAATCATCGCCATCACGTCTCCAAGTTCTATGACGGAAGTGGGATCTTGTACCTAAAGACCAGGGTTTGCCCATCTCTCAAGGAACATACAGCTTCATGGGAAAGGGAGGCGGGAGCCACAGTGATAAAGTGGGAAGCCGTATTCTCCAAAGCTGACATCAATGTGGTGGAAGTACCAAAGGGGAAGGTGTGGGAGAAAGTGGGTCACAAAAGAGGCCGTGTAAATTGTAAATGCAAACTCAAGGATAAAATGGGCAAGAAAGAGGGAAATGGACAGATGGACGATTGAGGAGAGGAAAGATCCTCCTGAGCTGAGGGAGGAAGGTGGGCTGTATACAGCTGAAGCATGAGAGAATTAGATCAGGTCTTCAGAGAGCATGGAGCTGATTGGGGGAAGCATTGTCAAGCCTGCTATGGAGAGTGCTGGGGATCTACTGGCAAAGTATGGGCTGAAAGAAATTGCAGAGGAAGCCGATGCCCCAGGACAGGCTAACGCAAGGTCAGAAGATCTGCCAGACGGTCTGAGAAGCATGTGGGCGGGGTGAGGACGTCCAAACAGACAGGGGTAACAACTCAAACCTGAAGCATGTGAAAGTAAAGATGATGCCTGCTTGAAAGAGGCCCAACATCGCTCACTCGCAAAACAGCGCCTTAGAACCATCAACATTTAGGACACCCAGCTGAACACAAGCATGCTCTCTGAGCCAGTAAGAGAAATGAGAAAAAGGCTTCAAAGGTGAAAGAAAGGTCAGCTCAAGGTCTCTAAGAGGGACCAACTGAATCTACATAAAGATGCTCAGGGCTTGATAATTTGCTTCAAGAACACAGCTAAGAGATATGAAAATTAAAGTAACCCCCCCCACCATGAGGAGAGGGAGAGGAGGAGGAGGAGGAGGAGGAGGAGGAGGAGGAAGAAGAGGAGGAAGAAGAAGAAGAAGAAGAAGAAGAAGAAGAAGAAGAAGAAGAAGAAGAAGAAGAAGAAGAAGAAGAAGAAGAAGAAGAAGAAGAAGAAGAAGAAGAAACAACACAGTAAATTTAATAGGCAGTTGAGGTGAACGGAACCCAGGGCAGTACACTAAGAAGTAAAAGATGAACCTGGCTAGATGTCAGGCTGCCAAACCTGATAATGAGCTGGACGAAAATAACTCACCCCACAAGTTGTTCTCTAACCTATATGAGGCAGTTACCTGTAAATATAAATGATATATAAATGGAAACAAAAGAACTGTAAAAAGAAGTGGGACTTGCAAAACCATTCTGTAGGCAAAGGCATTTGTCATCAAGCCTGATGACCTAAGTTTGATTCTGTGACTCCCGTGATGGAAATAGAGAACCAACTCCCAGTGTATTCACACACACACACACACACACACACACACACACACACACACACACACAACTTTAATTTTAATATGCCTAACTAGCTCAATGGTTGGGCACTTCTAAACCTCCCCGAGGCTAGCACATGCTCCCCTCTGGTATTCCTGAATTAACATTTTCTAATTATATTTATTTTTATCTTTGGCCCAAGACCCAAGCAAGGGCCCCTGGGGCTGCTTCCCCCAGGTGGGTGGGACTTTAATTCTCATCTCTTTGCTCACCACCCCCGGCCTTGGCCGTTCTCTCTTCTTCTCCCTCAGTCCCTTGCCCACGCCCACTGCCATCTTTCATCTGTCACAGCCATTGGCTATACAGCAATTCTTCATTACCAATCAAAGCCTGCTGGGCACAGAGACCCTCGGCATCCAAAAGCGTGGCTTTTGGGAGCTGAATCAAGACAATGCATTAGAACCATTTCCCAACATCTCATCCTTTTTGTCTAATGAGAGGCACTTCTCTCAGACATAAGTTGAGCATCACCATGACAATTATGTAAGTTACGAAGCATGACATACAATTAACATCCAGTCCATCGTACTTGTCAACTAGATAAAGTACTCCACCATTTATCCTGACTTAAAGAGTTTACTAGTCTATACCTGAATTACGTTCTAACATCTCTGTAACTATGAGGATCGTGCTCACAGGGAGAATTCTGTGAACTTTTCATTAAAAGATGCATCACAAGTAACATATGAGCGGCATGGAAGCCAAAGCACAGCCCAGGGAACAGTTAGACCTGCAGTAAGAGCACACTTGTCTTGTTAGCCTCGGAATTACTCCCATGAGCCAGCCAAGTTTTTCCCTAAAACTCTATGAATGTTACACATACCAGGGAGGGAGGGAGGGAGGGAGGGAGGGAGGGAGGAGGAGGAGGGAGGAAGGGAAGGGAAGGAAGGAAGGAAGGGAAGGGAAGGAAGGGAAGGAAGGGAAGGAAGGGAAGGGAAGGAAGGAAGGGAAGGGAAGGGAAGGGGTGGGGAGAAAGTTTACTACCCTTGCTGCCTACGCAATAAAATCTAAATGCTTAAGCATGGCTTAGAAAAGTTGGCCCACTGACCTGACATGGTTGCACATACCTTTGATCCCAGCACTCAGAGTCAGGTGGATCTCTATGAGTTCAAGGCCAGCCTGGTCTACAAAGCAAGTCCAGGACAGCTAGGGCTACATGAAGAAGCCCTGTCTTAAAACAAACAGAAAAGTGACCCTAACCTCCACTTCCCAGGGTTTTCCTATGCAGAAACAGCCTCAGAATATACTATAGACTGGAGAGTGGTGTGCACCTCTTAAACCAAGCAAACAGACTGGAGAAAGAAGAACAAGTTCTGTATGATTCTACTCTTATGGAATGCCTGGAATGTTCAAATTCATAGCAGTTACCAGGGACTGAAGGGAGGAGAAAAGAATAGAAAGCTATTAACTAAAAGGCTATAAATTTCCATGGGGTGATTAAAAAAATGTTTTAAATGGTGGCAAATCTGGTACAAATATAATTATAGCATTATAATTATATGAGTAACATTATTAAATAGCTCAGTTAAGGTTTTTAAATAACAGATTTTTTAAAAATGAAGTGTACACCAAAACCCATTAAGCTGAGTCATATTACATGTAAATTATATCTCAGTAAAAGTGTTAAAAATATAAACAGCGTGTACATAAAATACCGGGGAAAACCAGGGGATGCAGGCACCTAACTGCTAAAAGAGAGATGAACTGTGCCTGGAAACATGCATCTTTTCTCTTTCCTAAGCTTATCCATTGGTCCCCAGATTTTCATCATAAGCTTTATGATGTTGCCTTTGTAGCCAAAATTAGTACAGGGAGGTGAGCATGCTAGTGCAGCTTTCCTCACCGGGTGAGCTTCAGCCACTGCAGTCTGGGTGCTGATGGGGTTGTGTTTAATGACCCAAATGAGACTAATGATGCCGCCAGGGACTCTGGAGGAAGACTGCTGGGATCCCTGCTCTCATAAAGTGCCTCTTAGGGCTTATTTCCTCATCTGTGCAGTGGAGATGATAATGGTACCTATTACACGGGGTTACCAGGATAGTAAGGAAGATAATTTACACAAAGAGCTTAAAACAATATCTGAGCTTCAGTTTGACCTAAATGGTTGGTCAAGTACCAGCTGCCATTACTCTTACTGCTGATGTTAGACTACTGCTCACAGGAGAATCTCTCCCTATATGCAGTCCCCCACTAAAGCAGCAACTGGAAAACTATGCTATATGGGCCAAAGCTAACGTGTTACCCATTTGTGTGTGGACCCCAAGCTAAAAAATGCTTGTAATAATTTTTTTCCTTTAGAGAGACTGCTGTCATCAAAAATAAACACAGTTGCATGTTATTAATTGATGTTGGGCATAGGCACCACAGTAGAGAATGAAGCTCACCAAGATGCTAAGCCTTCATTTTTCAAGGGAGAAGAGGGGTTCGACCTTCTTGAAAAAGACCAACATGCAGCTAGCTCACTCCAGTTATTTTATTCAAATATTATACAAGGTTAATTGGGGCAAGGAAAAGTTATCCTGCCCTTTCTGCCCATGAGAACAGAACCCACACAAATCTCAGTCCCTTTTGACCACGGCGAGCCATAACCAAAAGTAAGAACTCTGGGTTTGCCAGAAACGTCTTAGGAGCAAGGTTGGTGCAGCTGCACCAAGTACAGATTCTCTAGAGAGACAACATTTCTTCAAGGCTCAAGCAGTCTCCAAACAATTTCTCAGCCTCTACTGACCCAAACGCAGCAAAGGTTTTGCTGAAACATTTCACTTAAAACAGGCACAAAGTCTGTCCTATGCATTTCACTTAAAGCCAGACATACAGACTTGACTAGACATATCCCTACAGCATGGGCTGCTCAAGGACAAGCCAAACTGAAAGGGAAGGCAGGGGCTGGGACATAATCCCAAGTGCCATCCATGGGGGATCACTCGGTGGGCTGAGGATGGGGGAGAGCAGGAAGCAAGCCTTGTCGTCATCTTAGAGCAGGAGGCTATGGTGGACAGACCCAGTCTATTGGCGCACATGGGCATGTACATGAAACCTGGCAGAGTCCCGAGAGGGGCAGGACGGTCAGCCTGAACCTTCCTTATTGCTGCAGCTCCTTCACCCTGATAAGGGCACTGCCCAGGCAGAACCACACAATCTGAGTCAAAGTCCAACGGGGGAGCTCATCGGCATCTGCAACCTCAGGCTCACTATTCTTCCCGTCCTTGCCTGTAAGTTGGTCCATTTCTGGGTTGAACTTAATGTCAGCCAGGGCCATGACAATCTCTGGGGATTCATGCTATTGCAACCTATGGCGTTCCTGTTGTAGGAAGTCATGATTATATTCTCCTCCCCCTTCAATGTCTTTCCTACCCCACTGGCCAACGTAAGGACCACAGGTATTGCCCAAAACAACGCTTCTCACATGTCACCATCCTGCTCAATGGTGGCATGGATCTGCTCAGAGCCTGGCATGACGGTGCATTCGGACTTGCACTTGAGTCTGTAGGCTAGTGCCTGTTAGTCACAGCTGCTGACTCTCCCATGTCCCCAGATTGAATTGATGCGGCTGCTAATCAACCCCAGACTGATGCTCAGAGGCCAGCCTTTCTTCTCCACTACAATGCCCATTTCTGCCACCGTGGGAACCAAGTCAAGGGTAATGGGCCCATTTGGGTGCAGCTTTATCTCACTGAGGTTAATTTTAATCCCTTGATCACACTGACGGCCAAGGTCAGGCCCTAAATAATCCTTAAATTCTTCAGCTAGATTGGCAATGTCTGGCTTGGCCTATCTTGCTCAAGTACTTCTCCCGGTGGTTCTATGGGAGCACTGATATGGTGGCCCAATTTCTGCACCCTCAAGGCAATTGTTGGCATGCAAGTACAGGAGATGAAGTCGACCTCAGGTATTCCACAATAGCACCTATGCCCTGTGAGGATGCCTGCTGCTTTCAGTATCACATCTTTGGGTGAGGCCAACTAGAAAGGGAGTCCATCAGCTTCATACACATCACCTTCAGACATTTCAGTCCCCAGGGTATCCCAGTCATGACATCCATGGCATCAGCACCCTCTACCCCAATGCAAATGCCTCCCAGGCCATCATCACTGGGGTGTGGGAGTCATTGGCAATCAGAAGAACTCCAAGGTTTGCATAGTTTTCCAGAATAATCTGGCGAATGATTCCAGAGGCCCACATCACACTTGGCACCCAGAGATGCCAGAAATTGTGCACTTCCTGGTTTACGTCTTTGGCCTGGAACAGGTCTTTCTCACACTTCACGCTGGGCCTCAGTCAGATAGTCACAGTGAATGTTTGATGGCATGGCCACATTGGGTAGCCCACTGCTAACGGACTATAGCATAGCAATCTGGGCTATTTCATCATACATGGCCACCTGATCCGGGCGCAGATGCAGTTAGGTCTTTCCCCACCCAATTTCCTGGTTGGCTGGGTCATTCAGGTGTCCTTCTCTAGAGGGAACATGATCTCCTCTGAGAGAATCAGAGGCTAGTTCTACTCTCGTGGACAATGTTAATGTTCTCTAGCAGATTATAGCAGATGCACTCTTTGGGCTCAAAGTGGCTCATGGCTACATTGGCATGTTGGCACAGCACAGAGGCCACATGGCTCTACTACATGCCCAGGGCCTTCTACAACTGGATCACTAGTAGGTTGTGCCATTTTGTGCACTGACAAAGATGAGGTAGCATTACTTTTGATATTTTTAGTGAAAGAAAATAGTATTTCATGACATGCAAACTGTTTAAGTCAAATCCCAGGGCTAATAATAGAGTTTTATTGGAACACATTTACTCCTATTCACTTTCATATGCCTATGTCTAGTTTTATGCAGTAGCCTATCTGATCTGTAAAGCCAGAAATATTAGTGATCTGGTCGTTTACAAAACTGGCTGCTGATCCTTTGCTAGGGGATAAAAATCTAAAATCAAAACACAGCACTTGTCAGGGTTAATCTGCAGGATGTGAAAACCACCAAGAAATTAGGCTTTCACTGGTATTTATTGAGAAACTAAAGCCAACACCTCTAACACACTATCTCCACAGCAACCAGAGTGGGGAGCCTGGCTATAACCTCTACAGTAACTGACCAGGGAAGTCAGGATTTGGTCAGTGCCCACCCACTTCCTTATTTTTGCCTCTGCTTCCAAATAAATATTCTACTCTCCCCTAAAACCAATCATATAAGATGCCTCATTTCCAGTGAGCTAGCTGACCTCCTCCTTCTTCACGACAGTGTCTGACCTCCAATCCAACCGTGAGCCTGAGACCTTCTAACTGTGCAAGCTTTCCCACTGTGCTGTCTGCTCTTGAGTCTGCCAAACTCAAAGATGGCGGTAGGTTCTCTCTACAGCACATCCTGTATAAACACCATCTGCTTGTTTTCCTTTGGGTAGTCTTTGTTTCCTTTCCATTGACCTGGAAATTTCTTCATCCCCAGAGATATGGTCTGCACTGTCTTGTTGCTATGGGCTCAGTCTTAAATGGCATGTAGTACCCTAAGAGGTCCCTTGTGCCTTGCTGTTCAGAGTGTTGAACCTGCAGTGAAATGGTAAATCGTATGCGGGTGAATCAATTCTACTCTTCTACGGAGCTCCTGGCTGTATATTCTTTATTTCCTAGGACTGGGCTTTGTTATTAGTCTCCATTTGTTTGGAGAAATCAACCCGTTTCTTTTCGTACTTCTGTTTGCCTTCATCCTGTGCCATGTAATCTCGAAGTGTTGTTTCCCATAAAGAAAACCACAGGATATAACCCCTACAACAGTTGAAAATGTTATTTAACCCAGAATCACAGACTTGGGAGTTATGTGGTTCTTACCAAATTAGCACTCACATGGGGAAACTTTATGTGGGTCATAAAAAAAATAGATATTCTCTCCCTTCCATCTTCTATGTTTATCCTAAGATACTGGCTTTAACCCAGAGAGGACAGTTCCCTCTGGTTTTCCTGCAGGAAGAAAGGAAGGCCAAAGACTGTCGGATTGCCATTTGCAGACAACCAGCCAAAGGTTTGGAGGTGTGAGACACAGGACATCCTTCTCAACCAACTGTGGTCATTACACACAGGTTACTTAAGTATAATTCTTCTCTTCCTCTAGAAGAAAGAAAGAAACCCTGCTTCTTGTGCATGCTTCCATTATAACCCTGATTCTTAAGCCGCTCCCACATAATTTCACCAAAGCTTTCTTCAACAGACACTATAGGAATCATCTGGCTTCAAGAAGAAAAATGTTTACTTGCAACATACCTCGGTGGGGCCCAATTTTATTCACACGCAGAGACCTCCAAACAAAATTCCGATTTAAAATTGATTTCCTAATTGGTCCAATCTAATAAACAATTTGGGAATCTGAATGCAAATTAATTTCTCCGGGAAATTCTCCTTTTCCTTTTCCTGCTGTTGCTTCCTGGTGTGCTGCCCTCTCTGCCTTCCATAGCCTCTACTCTCTCCCCTCGTGGACTTCTATCCTTCCTCTTCTCCTTGTACAAACCCCCTCATCTCCCTGTCAACATTATTACACTCCTGAAATGCCGGCTGCTACCCAAAGGTCCATCCCGTCAGTCTCGGGCCTTCCGTTGCTGTGATAAGACATCATCACCAAAAGCAACTTGGAGAAGAGGGGTTTGTTCCGCCTTTACAGCTTTTAAGGCCACCACTAAGAGAAGTTAGGGTAGGAACTGCAGGCAGCAGTGTGAAGCAGAAACTGGAGCAGAGACCACAGGAAAGCACTGCTTGCTCAACTCAGACCGTCCAGGAGCATCTGCCCAGGGTGGCATCCACACAGTGAGCGGGTCCTCCCGCATCAATTACTATTCAGCAAAGTGCCCTACGGGTTTGCCCACAGGCGAATCTGGTGGGGCATTTCCTCAACTGATCTTTTCAAACGACCCTAGCTTCTGTCAAGCTGATGAACACACACACGCACACACACACACACACACACACACACACACACACACACACACACACACACACAAAACTCACCAGGATACCGTCCATGGGCCAGATATTGAGAAAACTATAGGATTTAAACCATAGATTTTAGTCAAGTGCAAAGCTATTATTAAGGATTTCCTAAACGTAGGTAAAACTTCTATTTCTAGAAATTAATGGTTATTTTGAGTGCATAAGGCCTGGGTTACTAGACTTTACCAACTTGAACACAAGCTCAATGAAATGTAAATCTTCAACAGTTCTGCTCCACAAAAACACCTATAAGATCTGTGTGTGTGTGTGTGTGTATAAAGAAAGAGAGAGAGAGAGAGAGAGAGAGAGAGAGAGAGAGAGTCCTAAAGAGTTCTAAAATCCATACCCAAACATCTCCAATAGGCATAGATCAGACCATAATTAATCACACAAATGGGGAAAAAGTGAAACCTTCATTAACATAATTCTAAATTGTGTTTAGTAATTAGAAAATAACATTTTATGCTCTTTAAAAGATGGTACCACATTGTGTATGTATGCAGTGTGTGTACATGTGAGTGCACACATGCATGCATATGCCATGCCCATGCATGGGTGGGCTGTGTCCGTGGAAGGTTTGCAAGAACCAGTTTTTCTTCTCCATGTGGCTCTCAGGGCTTGAACCCAGGTCATCAGACTTGGCAGCAGGCGCCTTTACCTAACGAGCCATGGAAAACAACTTTAAACATTTTTAAAAAGTTACTAAGTTAACAGCAGGCTCTTTTTTATCTCATCTAAAGATATTCCCACAGTCCCTTACAGTCATGCAGACGACTCTCCCAGGTACTCACCAGCAACCCTCCTGAGAATAGATATTTGGAAGGCCCATAGGTCAAGGATTTCATCTCAAACGCTACATTCTCCTGCTATAGACACACATAGTAAACTATTACAGGAGGCTCCTCTACCATATGCAGCTCCCTAATGGTGTGTGTCAGGATACCCCATTAGGGGCGTGACCCCAGCATTAGGAGGTTGAAGTAGGAGAGTTGCTATGAGGTTGAGGATACTGGGCAAGATCACAGGCATCAGGCCAGAAGAATACTGCATGAACTTTTCCTGGAGCAATGTGGACAATCATCTACTCACCCCAGAGACCCAGCAATGAAAATCAAATCAATGATTCCATCTAAGTCTATCTTGGTGATGCAGTGAAACCACTGGGCTTCCCTTCAGGAACACAGGTGGGTACAGAGTTGCACAAGTGTGGATGGCACCGCTTTTGTCCCGAGAAGCTCGATCCCGTCTGACTGACATGCCATGCACTTTAGGAGTGATATTTCAAGACACACGGAGACTTGTTTTAATGAAGTGCTGTGACTGAATGTGATCTCCACAGTGAGAGCATCCTTGATTAACCGTGTAAACGACCAGAGGACCCTCAGTGACAGAAACCTCACAAACAGAGCTGTCTTTAAGAAACATGTCTCCAACTCTGGCAGGAGGTATTAATGGCTGCCCCCATTTCAGAAGGACTCCAGGTCGGCCTCAGCTCCTCAGCACGGGTGGACAAGTGCTTTGCTCTCAGCCTCATGGGGAGGTCAGTTCTATCATCCCCTGCCTACAGAAAAGAATAAATACCGTCTTACAGAAACACTTCGCTTTCTAAAGTTTATCCCTATGACCTGTGAAATTTATTCCCTTGGCCTCAGCTAAGCAATTGCTGTTTCTGGTCCTGAAGTAACTTACAGAGACTATTAATTATTCCCATTTTTGTCATGAAGGTCACGGTTGCAGTTATTGTGTTCCACTCAGGGTCAAAAGCGCTTACACACAGCCAGTCTCCCATTAAATGACTCCATGGTAACACAACAATCAAAAGGCCCAAAAGGCCTTACAATACAGTTGGCTCTGGAGACAACTGGGCGGAAGGTCTAAGAGGCAAAGACATAGCCTTTCCTGGATGATAAAAACAAGGCGCACACATCTGAATGAATACAAAGAAACCGTGTCAGACAGAACCCGGTCCCATGCTGCAACAGTCAGGATTTGACTAGTAACTGCCAACTTTTCCCTATTTTCTATCTGTATCTCCCCAGCTCAGGGCTGACCAAAGAAAGCCAAACATTCACAGCAAGCCAAGAACAAGATTGGCTTCATCTTTAGCTAATTCTGCAGCATCCTCCATACAGTCAAGGTTCAAAGCTCCCCTTTGTCGATACGAAGCTTTCCCACACCAGACCCTGAGGATCTCTATCAAATTCACGATAGTGGCTGCCGCTCTTGTTAAAGGGGACTCTGAATAAATATAATCTCCCTTCTCATTTGGCAAATAGTCACCTGTTTCCATACTACATATAACACACGTGGGCACATGCATAGACACACATGTAAAAGTAGCAGTGCCATATACAAAGGTCTAAAAGTCCCACAGCCATATGTCAGTGGGACAGCATAGTCTCACCTGTCTGCCTACCTCCCTAATGTTGAGGCTTAATAAAAACTGACACACCAGGCTCTGCTCACGCCAGGAGCCGACGCACCTGATATACCAGCGCAGAATGACAAGTGGGTCACCAGTGTAGACAGGAGTCACTGATCCCAATACCACCCTCCAGCCAGGCATGCCCAGCCAAGGGAGCCTCATCGACTGACATACACACAGTGTCCCTTTCTCTACATGTCATGTCTTGAGAAAGCTGAGGAGGCAGGGAGAACCCCTCTCTCGGCCCCATGAATGAGTTTAGACCAATTCCAGACACAAGCAGTCAAGTTCGTCACATCTTTTTTTTTCAGTTCATTCTCACCAGAGCCTGATGGTGCAAGTGGTCCTGGTGAACCCATGGTGTGGATGAGGGAAAGGAAATTCAAGTCCTGGGTCTCTTACACCAGACATGAGCCTCTCTCATGAGAAGGCAATTGTGTGTCGTAAGGGGCTTCAGCAACATGTTCCACATGTGAGGAAAGTAAACACAATGAGTAAGGGTGTTGCATCCCCAGAAATAAGCTGAGAAGGTCTTTTAGAGGATGTGTTCTACACTTTCAAATCTCAGAACTGGGTAAACGACAGCAGACACCATGCTTTCAAAATTGTGGGTCAGGCCCATAATGTGCTCACACTCCTAAAGGCAGTACATCTAAATTACATCAATTAACAATGGTGACGTGACATAATATTGCTAACCCTAATGATCAGCCGAACACTGATAACCTCACACCGATTCCAGACGCAGCTACCAAGTTCTTCTCATCTTTCCTCAGTTAAAACTCACAACAGACCGGGAAATGGAGGCTAAGGAGTCTAGACAGGGCCACCGCAGAGCAGGCACTAGAGTCCAGCGTTACCTGTCAGCCTCAGCATCTATGCTATTTACCTTCCCAAGTCTACACGCAATCTATTCGACTCACCACACATGTAACAGCTCATGGTGAAGAATAGCAATTATATACAGGGAGAGAAAAGCCATCATTAGTCAGGGACGGAAAAATGAAATTCTAACGTCTGCTCAGCCCAATATCAATATTGACAGTTCTCGTTAGAGGCGTGTATTATACTTTAATAAATACAGAACATAAATTCTTCTTGGTGTCTCAATTAATTGTAGTTTTTGAATTAACCTGGCATTAGCAATTGTCTCCCTAATTATTTAAAATAAGCAGCAATTTCATATAATAGCCTATTTTCATATCAAGCCAGCATTTCCCCAGCAATGCTTCACAGCCTAACATCTAGTACATTTTAGGCGACAATCCCACAGAATTACAGGACAGTCAGGCTAAAATTAGTGAAAATAACTAGAAATCAAACCAATATGTGACAGTCTTTTTAAAAACTAGGTTCAGTAACTTACAACTTGAAAGGGAATTTTGAAAGAATACATGGGAGTCCCATGAGATACCAATGTCCATACATGAGATACCAATGTCCATATGTGTATTTAGTTTTCTCAGCATTCGGATGCATAATGTCATAAATGTGGATGTAGATATGCATAATCTGGAGCATTAGCTTACTTAAGAAGCAACACACGGTGCTGGATAGCTGGCTCAATGGTTAGGAGCACTGACTGCTTGTCCATAGCACCCAGGTTTGGTTCCCAGCATCCACATATAACTGATTACAGCATCCATCTGTAACTGTAGTTTTAGGGCATCTGACACCAACTGGTTATCATCTGACTCTTTCAGGCATGTCAAGTGGTCATACATGTCATACTCAGTCATACATGTCATACTCAGTCATACATGTCATAGTCATACATGTCATACTCAGTCATACATGTCATACTCAGTCATACATGCTGGCAAAATACTCACCAAATAAAAAAATATAATAATTAAAAAAAGAAACAGAGGTTTTGGCCAGAGTCCCGGACCAGCGGAGGATCCCTGCCTTCAGCAGCTCTCTGCTCCCAGGCCCCCCGGAGGGGAGTTCTGGCCGCCTGGTCGGGCGGGCACTCCTGAGGCAGCAGAGCGGAGGAGACCACCAACGCCGCCCACCCCTGCCCACATCCCTGGCCCAGGAGGAAACTGTATCGGCCTCTGGGTACCCGTGGGAGGGCCCAGAGCAGCAGATCCACTGCGCCTGAGACACCGCACCTGAAGGGACCGACCGGATAAACAGTTCTCTGCACCCAAATCCCGTGGGAGGGAGAGCTAAACCTTCAGAGAGGCGGACACGCCTGGGAAACCAGAAGAGACTGCACGCTGCACACAGTACTGACCCCAGAGGAAAACAAAAGCTATCTGGAACCCTGGTGCACGGAACCTCCCGGAAGGGGCGGCGCAGATCTTCCTGGCTGCTGAGGCCGTGGAGAGCTCATAGGCAACACCCCACTAGCAAACTTGAGCCTGGGGACCACAGGTAAGACAAACTTTTCTGCTACAAACGACTTGCCTGGTGAACTCAAGACACAGGCTCACAGGAACAGCTGAAGACCTGTAGAGAAGAAAAACTACGCGCCCGAAAGCAGAACACTCTGTCCCCATAACTGGCTGAAAGAAAACAGGAAAACAGGTCTACAGCACTCCTGAAACACAGGCTTATAAGACAGTCTAGCCACTGTCAGAAATAGCAGAACAAAGTAACACTAGAGATAATCTGATGGCAAAAGGCAAGCGCAGGAACCCAAGCAACAGAAACCAAGACTACATGGCATCATCGGAGCCCAATTCTCCCACCAAAGCAAACACGGAATATCCAAACACACCAGAAAAGCAAGATCTAGTTTCAAAATCATATTTGATCATGATGTTGGAGGACTTCAAGAAAGACATGAAGAACTCCCTTAGAGAAATACAGGAAAACATAAACAAACAAGTAGAAGCCTACAGAGAGGAGTCACAAAAATCCCTGAAAGAATTCCAGGAAAACACAATCAAACAGTTGAAGGAATTAAAAATAGAAATAGAAGCAATCAAGAAAGAACACATGGAAACAACCCTGGATATAGAAAACCAAAAGAAGAGACAAGGAGCTGTAGATACAAGCATCACCAACAGAATACAAGAGATGGAAGAGAGAATCTCAGGAGCAGAAGATTCCATAGAAATCATTGACTCAACTGTCAAAGATAATGTAAAAGCGGAAAAAGCTACTGGTCCAAAACATACAGGAAATCCAGGACTCAATGAGAAGATCAAACCTAAGGATAATAGGTATAGAAGAGAGTGAAGACTCCCAGCTCAAAGGACCAGTAAATATCTTCAACAAAATCATAGAAGAAAACTTCCTAACCTAAAAAAGAGATACCCATAGGCATACAAGAAGCCTACAGAACTCCAAATAGATTGGACCAGAAAAAAAACACCTCCCGTCACATAATAGTCAAAACACCAAACGCACAAAATAAAGAAAGAATATTAAAAGCAGTAAGGGAAAAAGGTCAAGTAACATATAAAGGCAGACCTATCAGAATCACACCAGACTTTTCGCCAGAAACTATGAAGGCCAGAAGATCCTGGACTGATGTCATACAGACCCTAAGAGAACACAAATGCCAGACCAGGTTACTGTATCCTGCAAAACTCTCAATCAACATAGATGGAGAAACCAAGATATTCCATGACAAAACCAAATTTACACAATATCTTTCTACAAATCCAGCACTACAAAGGATAATAAATGGTAAAGCCCAACATAAGGAGGCAAGCTATACCCTAGAAGAAGCAAGAAACTAATCGTCTTGGCAACAAAACAAAGAGAAGAAAAGCACACAAACATAACCTCACATCCAAATATGAATACAACAGGAAGCAATAATCACTATTCCTTAATATCTCTCAACATCAATGGCCTCAACTCCCCAATAAAAAGACATAGATTAACAAACTGGATATGCGACGAGGACCCTGCATTCTGCTGCCTACAGGAAACACACCTCAGAGACAAAGACAGACACTACCTCAGAGTGAAAGGCTGGAAAACAACTTTCCAAGCAAATGGTCAGAAGAAGCAAGCTGGAGTAGCCATTCTAATATCAGATAAAATCAATTTTCAACTAAAAGTCATCAAAAAAGATAAGGAAGGACACTTCATATTCATCAAAGGAAAAATCCACCAAGATGAACTCTCAATCCTAAATATCTATGCCCCAAATACAAGGGCACCTACATACGTAAAAGAAACCTTACTAAAGCTCAAAACACACATTACACCTCACACAATAATAGTAGGAGATTTCAACACCCCACTCTCATCAATGGACAGATCATGGAAACAGAAATTAAACAGAGACGTAGACAGACTAAGAGAAGTCATGAGCCAAATGGACTTAACAGATATTTATAGAACATTCTATCCTAAAGCAAAAGAATATACCTTCTTCTCAGCTCCTCATGGTACTTTCTCCAAAATTGACCATATAATTGGTCAAAAAATGGGCCTCAACAGGTACAGAAAGATAGAAATAATCCCATGCGTGCTATCGGACCACCAGGGCCTAAAACTGGTCTTCAATAAAAATAAGGGAAGAATGCCCACATATACGTGGAAATTGAACAATGCTCTACTCAATGATAACCTGGTCAAGGAAGAAATAAAGAAAGAAATTAAAGACTTTTTAGAATTTAATGAAAATGAAGATACAACATACCCAAACTTATGGGACACAATGAAAGCTGTGCTAAGAGGAAAACTCATAGCGCTGAGTGCCTGCAGAAAGAAACAGGAAAGAGCATATGTCAGCAGCTTGACAGCACACCTAAAAGCTCTAGAACAAAAAGAAGCAAATACACCCAGGAGGAGTAGAAGGCAGGAAATAATCAAACTCAGAGCTGAAATCAACCAAGTAGAAACAAAAAGGACCATAGAAAGAATCAACAGAACCAAAAGTTGGTTCTTTGAGAAAATCAACAAGATAGATAAACCCTTAGCCAGACTAACGAGAGGACACAGAGAGTGTGTCCAAATTAACAAAATCAGAAATGAAAAGGGAGACATAACTACAGATTCAGAGGAAATTCAAAAAATCATCAGATCTTACTATAAAAGCCTATATTCAACAAAACTTGAAAAACTGCAGGAAATGGACAATTTCCTAGACAGATACCAGGTACCGAAGTTAAATCAGGAACAGATAAACCAGTTAAACAACCCCATAACTCCTAAGGAAATAGAAGAAGTCATTAAAGGTCTCCCAACCAAAAAGAGCCCAGGTCCAGACGGGTTTAGTGCAGAATTATATCAGACCTTCATAGAAGACCTCATACCAATATTATCCAAACTATTCCACAAAATTGAAACAGATGGAGCACTACCGAATTCCTTCTATGAAGCCACAATTACTCTTATACCTAAACCACACAAAGACCCAACAAAGAAAGAGAACTTCAGACCAATTTCCCTTATGAATATCGATGCAAAAATACTCAATAAAATTCTGGCAAACCGAATCCAAGAGCACATCAAAACAATCATCCACCATGATCAAGTAGGCTTCATCCCAGGCATGCAGGGATGGTTTAATATACGGAAAACCATCAACGTGATCCATTATATAAACAAACTGAAAGAACAAAACCACATGATCATTTCATTAGATGCTGAGAAAGCATTTGACAAAATTCAACACCCCTTCATGATAAAAGTCCTGGAAAGAATAGGAATTCAAGGCCCATACCTAAACATAGTAAAAGCCATATACAGCAAACCAGTTGCTAACATTAAACTAAATGGAGAGAAACTTGAAGCAATCCCACTAAAATCAGGGACTAGACAAGGCTGCCCACTCTCTCCCTACTTATTCAATATAGTTCTTGAAGTTCTAGCCAGAGCAATCAGACAACAAAAGGAGGTCAAGGGATACAGATCGGAAAGAAGAAGTCAAAATATCACTATTTGCAGATGATATGATAGTATATTTGAGTGATCCCAAAAGTTCCACCAGAGAACTACTAAAGCTGATAAACAACTTCAGCAAAGTGGCTGGGTATAAAATTAACTCAAATAAATCAGTAGCCTTCCTCTACACAAAAGAGAAACAGGCCGAGAAAGAAATTAGGGAAATGACACCCTTCATAATAGATCCAAATAATATAAAGTACCTCGGGGTGACTTTAACCAAGCAAGGGAAAGATCTGTACAATAAGAACTTCAAGACTCTGAAGAAAGAAATTGAAGAAGACCTAAGAAGATGGAAAGATCTCCCATGCTCATGGATTGGCAGGATTAATATAGTAAAAATGGCCATTTTACCAAAAGCAATCTACAGATTCAATGCAATCCCATCAAAATACCAATCCAATTCTTCAAAGAGTTAGACAGAACAATTTGCAAATTCATCTGGAATAACAAAAAACCCAGGATAGCTAAAACTATCCTCAACAATAAAAGGACTTCAGGGGGAATCACTATCCCAGATCTCAAGCAGTATTACAGAGCAATAGTGATAAAAACTGCATGGTATTGGTACAGAGACAGACAGATAGACCAATGAAACAGAATTGAAGACCCAGGAATGAACCCACACACCTATGGTCACTTGATTTTTGACAAAGGAGCCAAAACCATCCAATGGAAAAAAGATAGCATTTTCAGCAAATGGTGCTGGTTCAACTGGAGGTCAACATGTAGAAGAATGCAGATCGATCCATGCTTATCATCCTGTACAAAGCTTAAGTCCAAGTGGATCAAGGACCTCCACATCAAACCAGATACACTCAAACTAATAGAAGAAAAACTAGGGAAGCATTTGGAACACATGGGCACTGGAAAAAATTTCCTGAACAAAACACCCATGGCTTATGCTCTAAGATCAAGAATCGACAAATGGGATCTCATAAAACTGCAAAGCTTCTGTAAGGCAAAGGACACTGTGGTTAGGACAAAATGGCAACCAACAGATTGGGAAAAGATCCTTACCAATCCTACAACAGATAGAGGGCTTATATCCAAAATATACAAAGAACTGAAGAAGTTAGACAGCAGGGAGGCAAATAACCTATTAAAAAATGGGGTTCAGAGCTAAACAGAGAATTCACAGCTGAGGAATGCGAATGGCTGAGAAACACCTAAAGAAATGTTCAACATCGTTAGTCATAAGGGAAATGCAAATCAAAACAACCCTGAGATTTCACCTCACACCAGTGAGAATGGCTAAGATCAAAAACTCAGGTGACAGCAAATGCTGGCGAGGATGTGGAGAAAGGGGAACACTCCTCCATTGTTGGTGGGGTTGCAGACTGCTACAACCATTCTGGAAATCAGTCTGGAGGTTCCTCAGAAAATTGGACATTGAACTGCCTGAGGATCCAGCTATACCTCTCCTAGGCATATACCCAAAAGATGCCCCAACATATAAAAAAGACACGTGCTCCACTATGTTCATCGCAGCCTTATTTATAATAGCCAGAAGCTGGAAAGAACCCAGATGCCCTTCAACAGAGGAATGGATACAGAAAATGTGGTACATCTACACAATGGAATATTACTCAGCTATCAAAAACAATGACTTTGTGAAATTCGTAGGCAAATGGTTGGAACTGGAAACTATCATCCTGAGTGAGCTAACCCAATCACAGAAAGACATACATGGTATGTACTCATTGATAAGTGGCTATTAGCCCAAATGCTTGAATTACCCTAGATGCCTAGAACAAATGAAACTCAAGACGGATGATCAAAATGTGAATGCAGATCGCTCCTGAGAGACACAGCCAGGATACAGCAAATACAGAGGCGTATGCCAGCAGGAAACCACTGAACTGAGAACAGGACCCCTGTTGAAGGAATCAGAGAAAGAACTGGAAGAGCTTGAAGGAGCTCGAGACCCCATATGTACAGCAATGCCAACCAACCAGAGCTTCCAGGGACTAAGCCACTACCCAAAGACTATACATGGACTGACCCTGGACTCTGACCTCGTGAGGTTGCAATGAATATCCTAGTAAGAGCACCAGTGGAAGGGGAAGCCCTGGGTCCTGCTAAGACTGAACCCCTAGTGAACTAGACTGTTGGGGAGAGGGCAGCAATGGGGGAGGGTTGGGAGGAACACCCATAAGGAAGGGGAGGGGGGGGGATGTTTGCCTGAAACCGGGAAAGGAATAACACTTTCAAAATGTATATATAAAAAATACTCGGGGTTGGGGATTTAGCTCAGTGGTAGAGCGCTTGCCTAGGAAGCGGAAGGCCCTTGGTTCGGTCCCCAGCTCCAAAAAAAAGAACCAAAAAAAAAAAAAAAAAAAAAACTAAAGTTAAAAAAAAAAAAAAAAAAAAAAAAAAAAAAAAAAAAAAAAAAAAAAAAAAAAAAAAAAAAAAAAAAAAAAAACAAAAAAAACAAAAAAAAAAAAGAAACAGAAACAACAAGAGATCAGCTAAGAGTTTCTGGCTTCCCCTGTCTCTACCAGCCCCGAGTCAATGCCTAAAATGCACAGTGGCACACTGGTCAACAGTGAGAAATGGCTGTTTATCTGCCAAACACACGATCATTGTGTCAGTCTTTGCCAGCCCCCCACACACAAACAAAGGCTGCTTACTGGTGGAAATTTGCTCAGTGCTCTGCAGTAGTGGGTTTAGGAGTTAAGATAAGACTGCTAGGCCTAACTATCAAAGTCCCTCATCTTTCCAATGGATTGTGTTGCTTGAAAAAGAACCAAGACCCTCCTGCCCTCTGTCTGACACATTAGCACAAACCCAGCCACAGAAAACACAGACTGAGCAGAAGCAACCACGGCGTAAACATTAAAGTTGTGCTTATTCACTTGTTTTAAGTTATTTATGAGCTTCATCTATGTACAAGAACATTTGTATTCCATGTAATTTCTGTGTGGTATTAAACACTGTTATTTTGACATCTAACCATTTAAAAAAGTAAAAATGTATTCTTTTGTACTTGCTATATAAAACAAAACAACACAAGAAAAAAGAAAAACAAGAAGCAGACCTAACTTCTAACTTGGTCTTGGGTTCTAGCTTGCTGACCCCCAGTCTACAAGTTCCTTCTCATGGTTTTTCACGATCTCAACCTCAATCAAGTCCACCTGTCACTTCTTCCTCCATAGAGACAAGGCATTCACTGCGTGCTTGTGTTTGCCAGGCCACACGCAAAGTGGCCTGCAACAAAACACCATGACAGAAAGTAACTTAGGAAGGAACAAGTTTGTTTCATCTTTCAGCTTCTGGCTATAAGGGGACTCAAGTCAGGAACTCAAGGCAGAACTCTCGAGGCAGGAACTCAATCAGGCAAAGGCCAAGGAGGGGTGCTGCTTACTGGCTTGCTCACCATGGCTTACTCAGCCTGCTTTCTTACTGCATACAGGACCACCTACCCATGGGTGGTCCTGTCCTCTGTGCGATGAGCTCACCCACATCAGTCAATAATCAAGAAAATGCCCCTCTGCCTCGCCCACAAGTTATCTGGTGGGGACATTTCTTCAGCCCAGGTTTCCCTCTCCCCATGTGACACCAGACTGTGTCAACTGACATAAAAACTAGTCAGCATGGTATGGGCATCAACTCATTCACGCTCCTCTTGGCCCTAGAGGTCAGTCCCATTGTTGTTTCTAGTTTATAGATGAGAGCCCTGGAACTTTGAGAAGTCTCATTAAGCCAGTAAGTGAAGCAGTATGACAGTCCCTGCTTCCGGCATCCTCTTATTATACCCGTCAAGACCTGTGGGGCAGAAGGCAAGAGAGAGTTACACAGACCCAATCAGGACAGGCAAAGTAAGGTCGTTTGCCTCAAAAGGTGACAACCTGAGCTCATTCCCCAGGGGCCCACAGGGTGAAGGAGAGAACTAACTCCCAAAAGTTGTCCTTGGACCTCCACACATACACCATGGCATGCATGCTCACTCCTTTGCATTCATTCACAAACAAACAAATAAACACTGTTTAAAAATTAAGTCGGGAACGATAATACTAAAAATTACAGTAGCAGAGCTAAGGTCACAGCTGACAATGCAATAAGGAAGAGTCATATTCTCAGACTTCTTTCACAGCATCAAGCCCAGGATCTCTTCTGTTTAATGGTGGGCACTCACGTTCACTATCACTTTCAACGCAATGATAGTCACCATCGAGTGTGAGAGGGCTAAGCCTCTGAAAACTTAACCAAACGTTTGTTCAGTCCCCCTGCATGCTCTTCCTTAAAACTCACATCAAGAAATGAGACCCAGGAAATGGGGACACAGGAAGCCCCCAATGTTACCAGGCCATATCTGTCCATAACAGCAGAGATTTTCATAGGATGTAACCTTACATGTGAAGGAAAGAGGGAAAGAAGGAGGTAGAGAGGAGGAAGGAAAAGAGGGAGGGACGGAAGGAGGGAGGGAGGGAGGAGGGAGGGAGGGGAGGAGGAGGGAGGGAGGGAGGCAGGAGGGAGGTAAATAGAAATGGTATCCAGAGACCTGGTGTGGGGATCTCTGGGCCAGTCTGAAGGCCTGAGTGTAAGGAGAGCTAAACACTGGTTCTAATGTGAAGAGCCCAGATAGGAGTTGTGCAAGTGGAGCAGATTCAAGAGATCCAACAGGAGGAAAAGGTTGGCACTACTTAGCAAAGAACAGGAGATTTTTGTTGAGTCTATGACTTTCCGTACAACTTCTAAAAATATGTATTGAATATCACTTTGGTACCACACCTATAGGCCTTGTAGACACAGCAGTGAACAAGACAGGCATGGTTCCTGCTATTGCTAGACTCGTAGGTTTATCAGTGGAAGACATTACTGACTCTTCCAGAAGTATCACTTGAGAGGCATCCATCACAGGGGCAGTGCTATCTACAATTCTACCTACAGCAACCTCTTAACATGGGCTTCTAAGGACCACTACCTAATGCTGCACACACTTCATGAACTGCCTCCCGTTGAGCATGGGCTACATCTAGTGACTCATTTCTGTTGAGCAACTCTTAATATATTATTAATTATAATATATAATTAATTGCTTCTGCATTGCTTACACTCCCTATTTCTCTCTTGCTCAAAAGCAGCTGTCCTCAAACTGTGTGCCACATTTTTTTGTTATGATTTACAGCAGTAGAAAAATTACAGCTATGAAGTAGACTAAATCATTTTATGGTCAAGGGTCACCACCACATAAGGAACTGTATCAAAGGGTCATGGCACTAGGAAGACTAGAACCACTGGGCTAAGGCTACCATGCTTTAATTGATCTGACAAAGAGGCCTGAAAGCAAGGCCTAAAAGTCTCCAGTCAACAGCCAGGAGAAACTGAAGACTTCAGGCCAAAAGCCTTCCAGGAACCGAGTCCTGCCAATGACCTCATATAGACAAGCTGGTCCACATTCAAGCCTTCAGAAGGCACCAAAGCTTTCGGTGGCATAACTACATGTTAGAAACACTGACCTACAAAGATTGCTGACCCACAAAACATGGGAAGCAATAGCATCGTTGTTTGAAGCCCCTGAGTTCAGGATAACTTCCTTACTAACAGTAGGTAATGTGGATAAACTAAGTTGCTCAGAAAACACCCACTTAGCGGCCCCAAGCTTCTCCAAAGTCTCACTAGAGAAAGAATTTGTAGAACATTTACTAACAGGCCTAGATGTTCTCCTAACAGCAGCTCTGATGCAAGGCATGGCAGCAACCACTCCCAACAGGCAAAGCTGAATTAGTCACAACTAGACAACAGAACACACGTCAGTGGGATGAAAGAGAAAGTCCATCTATTAGCACTGCGTTCTTACTGTTCTTACAGAGAACCCAGGTTTGATTCCCAGCACCCACATCAGGCAGCTCACAATGTCACAATGGCTGTAACTCCAGCTACAGGTTATCTGATACCCTGATGACCTTCTCCTACTCCAGCTCCTACACACACACACACACACACACACACACACACACACACACACACTCACACACTCACACACACACACACACACACACACACACACACACACACACACAAGCTGGGTTTACTTTTCCAGGGACAAATTCATCTACCATTACAGTAGCCCTGACATGCTCACCCATCAAATTCTCTCGAATCTGGACTCTAACTGAACTTTTCACTGCACAATTTCTACCATTAAAGTACTGGGTCAAGGTTGATTGGCAATGTCAGTCCAGTAGCTGTACCAGTTACTGAATCCTTTCTGTCTAGTATAATGGCTTCACACAGCATGAATTCAATATATGTTACAAGCTGTTAACAAAGCTCAGATTTGTGATAGAAATATGCACAGCAAATGAAACATTAAAGCATGCGGATAAACAGGATCAATAACCATCACCAGGGGAAAAACTATGACCCGTCAGATTTCTTTTGTGCATTGATCAACACGTAGACATGTCCACACGTCTCCACCACGTAAAGCAAGAAATACCAGAGATTGTCCACTCCAAGACAGATCTTTTGGGGCCTGTCAGCTTACTCTAATAATTATATAATCTCGAGATACTGTCATAAGCTCCCACGTTTGGTCTTATTTACAATAGATACCATCACCCTTATCAGTTTGTAAACTTGGCAACTGAACGCTGAAAGCGCTGTGTGGAAACTCTGAAGTACAAATTAAAAGATCGACACCTACAGCGAAGAATTATGCAAACAGTCTCAATCAGCTTTTATCTTTAAATAGAATTAATCACTTCACACATCCGATCTCACAGAAAAAGGCGCCAAGTGAAAGAAAATATTGTATTAGAAGCACATGAGATTCTTCAGTCTGGTATAGCGTTAGCTCTAACCGGTTTTTAGAATACACTAGGACAAGCAAATGGAAAGAGATTTTTGCAAGAGTCTGAGAACTTCACAAATCTGTTAGGTCACTGGACTGGACAACAAAAACAACAAAGAACTCCCATGCCAAGAAGCGTAGCACTTCCACTGTCGGGAGCAGCCACCTGAAACGAGGCCTCCGAGGTTGACTGTAGTTTTGTAGTTGACTATAGAAACAGCATGTCCTCCTTACAAATCCAGGTTCCAAAGAGGATACAAAGCCGTGGGGGAGGGTCTCTCTGGGTTTGAGTAAAGAGGAAAGCCCCCTGGGTAGCCCCTCCCCTCATCCACCACACTCAAATGCACTCCCAACTGTGAGCTAAAATAAGCCGTTCCTTAAATTACTCCTGTTGGATACTTTGTCACAGCAGTACCACAAAGTAACTAACAGAGTCACTAAGCAAGCCCAACAAATTGGGCCCAAGAGACAGACCCCTCCAATCCTACCTTGTTGAGAGTGTGCCAGAAACCTTTCAGGGATCCTGATTCAGACAGATGGGCCTCCATCGTCGGAGACTTGCCTCTTAGGATAGCCTTGAGCAACACAACAGAAATAAATGCAGGCCACAGCGAGTCTATTCTAGCAGCCATATTTAACAAACATAAAAACAACCTATGTTGAAACCAGTTCTGATAATATATTTTATTTAACCCGATATATCAAAAACAGCTCATCTCAAGACAAAATGGATAGTAAGCACTTTTGAGACATTTTGTAATGATTGTGTCGTGCCAAATCTGTTAAATGCTCCTATCCTATTTAGGCGGATCTCAATCCAGACAGCCCATAGTTTGGATGCTGAAGAGCCTCGGATGGCTGTGGTTGTAGTCTGGACAGGGCAGAGCTAGTAGAGGAAGCATCTGTGTCTATTCTTGAAGAGGAAAACAGCCCAAGACAACACCTATTTACTTATGAGATAATATACCGAGCACCTTTTTGGTATCAACATTAAGCCAAGAGTTTCACGAAGCTCATTCATTTTAACGCTCACTGCAGCTCTGTGGAAGAAGGCACATTAGTAATCTCCATTTCACACCAGAAAATTGAAACTTAAAAAAAAATAAATTAAGGTGCTTAAGGTCACACTTCAAGAAGGTAGTGTTGCATGGGCTTCAGCCCCAGCACTCTGGCTCTAGAATATGCAATGATTTGACAACAAGGAGAAAAAAGTTAAAGTACAAGAAATAGCTGGCCAAGAAATCTTGGTCTGATATAATGGGGAAAAACGGTTGATTGAAGGCTAGAATAGAAGTCTAATTTTGAGGTACAGAGATAAATTCACCTACAAGAAGAGAGGGGAGGGAACACAGTCAAAGAGAAACCAAAATGCAACGAACAACAGTTATATCAGCAGTTGGTAATGAAGATGATGAAGATGATGATGATAAAAACTATTTTTTTAATGAGTATTTACTTTGGGCCACATATTGCGCTAAAGTCCAACACCATTGACATCCACATTCAAGTAACATTTATGGGAGCTGTCCCATGCACTGTGGGATGCTTGGCATCTAACTAGCGCCGGTGACCGAGCCCAGTAACCGCTCTCCACCCGCAATAAGCCCAGCGATAACAGAAGAGGAAAAAGAAACAAGACACCAACAAATGTCTTCCTGGACGGCAAAGTCACCTCCAATTGAAAACTCCTTCAGTGTTTAATGTTAGTTCACAAACTTTCCAGCCAGCAGTCTCAAGGGGCGGTGTTAAGTGTCTTTAAGAAAACTGAAAGCCCGGATGGGCGGAGCCGAGCACCGTAATCCATGGGGTTTCCTACTCGTGCCACTCCAGGGTAAGGGCACCTCCCTCCACAGTCTTCATGCACCCCCTGCTTCGCTCCTGCCCATTTAGCTCAGATTCATGTTCTGTGGCCGTCTTTTAGGAACTTAACCAAGTATGAGTGAAAAACTAGTCTGAGACTGTGTTTATGGAGAATGAGACCTCCTGCTCACGACACCGACAGCCAGCCAGCTGCAGTTAACAGCCACACTATGCTTTGTAAGGAATAAACTATCAGTCCGACCCTTTCATCTAAGAAGGGAAGTGACTAGGAATGGAGCTTCACCAATACAGCAGCACCTACACCTGCTTCAAGTAATAGATTTGATCTCGAGATATTAAGCGCACGGGAAACAGAAGCTAATTATTAAGTCCTATTTTTGTATGTGAAAATTACTTACGATCTGTCTGTTAAACAGCTCAAAAATGATCTTAAATGATAATTGACTACGAAACTAGGCCAATTTACACCTACAATCCCCCTGAAACCACCTAAGAAGCGAGGCGACCATGAAACAGGGAAAGAAAAACATTTCTGTGAGTATCAGTTTGTTTCTCAGCCCTCAGTTCCCAAGGCCAAAATCAGGGAAGGTGCATTTAACGAAACACAACTGAGAGTAAGGGACCTTTGCGGTTTGGACTCTGTGGAGGAAACCCCGTTGAGCCTCACACTTGAAACAGCCATAATTATAACGAACACACACAGGGTATTATTAGATGAAAATAAGGAATGTCTTTTAGCCAACTCACTGCCGATATTATTAAAGGACTGTATGATTTGTTTAACATTTTTATTTCATCCCAATGAGGAAAGGCACACGTGTGCTCAGCCCAGTCTACCTTTTTAAAAATGTGTTAGCCAATCATAGCAAATAGACTCAGATGAGAGGTCTAACCATTTTATTACAAAGTTTGATACATACATGTGTGTGTGTGTGTGTGTGTGTGTGTGTGTGTGTGTGTCCCAATTGTCTTAGTTAGGGTTTCCCATTGTTGTGAACAGACACCATAACCAGTGCAAGTCTTTCAAAGGACAACATTTGATTGGGGCTGGTTTACAGGTTCAGAGGTTCAGTCCATTATCATCAAGGCAGGAACATGGCAGCATCCAGGCAGGCATGGTGCAGGCATAGCTGAAAGTTCTACATCTTCATCTGAAGGCCACTAGGGGAACACTGGCTTCCAGGCAGCTAGGATAAGGGTCTTAAAGCCCAAACCCACGGTGACACCCCATCTCCAAATAGTGCCACGCCCTGGGCCAAGCATTTTCAAGCTACTGCACCACCACCACAACCACCACCACCACCGCAATCACCCATAAAATGCAGCAGTTTGGCCCCAGTCTGAGATGTCACAATCCCAGGAACACTCATCACACCAAGGATCTTTCAAATCTTCTAAAGGGACTATACGAGTACAGACAGTAGACTGTCCTGCGTTCTCCTCCTTGTTTAGTTTACTATTCAAATTGTCTGCTGTTTTCATCTATGACGCCTGGATCAGGTCAGGCCGCGGTGTTAATCTTCCTTCCCCATAACAACACTGTAACCTTTGCTAATGCATCCGAGCCCTCAAGTTTCTTAAATCTGAGCCCGTCTCACCATCAAACTCCATTTCAATGAGAAATACAGTCACCCCCTGTCACCACTGTCTTTTCCAAGAGAATCCTAGGGAGAGGAGTATGGCCCATACACCAACACTAGTGACAGGTCAGTGTAAGAGGACAAAGCAAGTCACATGTGACAACCTCCAGTTAAACAATAACTCCACGCCTGTGACTAAAATAATTTGATGTGTTGGGGAGAGTAGGAACTAGTAAGTCTCTTCTCTCTCTATGGTGGAGTCACAGTCTCCCACTTAATTCTTATTTATCTCCCACAGTGTTCCCCTCTGCAGTGGTTTAAGTGACTGAGAAATGTCCCCCATAGGTTGGGTATTTAGACACTTGACGCCCAGTTGGTGGTTGTATTAGGGGAGGTTTTGGTGGTGCAGCCATGTTGATAGAAGTACCTCCCTGGGGATAAGCTAAAAAGTGCCCCCATATGCAGCTACCAAACTCAGTCACTATTGCTGATGCCAAAAAGTGTGAGCTGACAGGAGCCTGATATGAATGTCCCCTGAGAGGCTCTGCCAGAACCTTACTGATACAGATGAGGATGCTTGCAGCTAACCATCGAACTGAGCACGGGGACCCCAATGGAGGAGTTAGAGAAAAGACTGAAGGATCTGAAGGGGTTTGCAACCCCATAGAAAGAACAACAATATCAACCAATCAGACCCCCACCAGAGCTCCCAGGGACTAACTACCAACCAAAGAGTACACAAGGAGGGACCCATGGCTCCAGCTGCATATGTAGCAGAGGATGGCATTGTCTGGCATCAATAGAAGTAGCCCTTGGTCCTGTGAAGGCTTGTTTCCCCAGTATAGGGGAATGCCAGAACGTTGAGGTGGGAGTGGGTGGAAGTGAGAACATCTTCATAGAGGCAGAGGGAGGGGGAATGGGGGAGGGGAATGGGAGATGGAAGAAAGGGGATAACATTTGAAATGTAAATACATAAAATGTCCAATAAAAAAGAATTGTATAAAGAGAAAAAAGGCGGGCTGGAGAGATGGCTCAGAGGTCAAGAGCACTGACTGCTCTTCCAGAGGTCCTGAGTTCAATTCCCAGCAACCATATGGTGGCTCACAACCACCTATAATCAAGTCTGGTGCCCTCTTCTGGCCTGCAGGTGCATACATGCAGGCAGAAAGCTGTATGATGTATACGTAATAAATAAATAAATGTTAAAAAAAAAAGGGGGGGGGTTGGGGATTTAGCTCAGTGGTAGAGCGCTTGCATAGCAAGCACAAGGCCCTGGGTTCGGTCCCCAGCTCCGAAAAAAAGAAAACAGAAAACAAAAAAAAAAGACAGAGAGAAGGCCTCACTAACTTCCAGGTTGCTCTCTCTGCTTTGGGCTTGAGGTTAAGGCTCCCGCCTCCGTGCCTTCACTTTCTACCTTCCCCTTCGTGATGGACCCATATCACTCTGGAACTATAAGAGAACTCTCTCTTCCTTGGGCTCCCTGTGTCAAAGTATTTTGTCACAGCATCAGCAAAGTTACTAATATGCCCTGCTGTGGTCGGACTTTCCCGATAAGACCTTTTTGATACCACTCATTATAGCCTATCGTCTTCATACTGGATGTCTATGGAGCACAATGAGGACACAGGACTACACTTAATACTAAGACAGACATCCGAGGGAGTCCACCCACCCTAACTTCTTGAAGTATAGACCTCCTGAAGCAAATGCAAAGGCCATCTTTTCTAGGAGAGCTTCTAAGCTTCCTTTCTTTACTATTCTCATGAGAACTCATTCTTGTAGGGATAGACAAATACCCTACTCTGTCTTCTGACCACACCATTAGAAGATGAGGGAATGCAAGAAAATATAAGCCAATCCAGCAGCAGCTATCAGGTGGGAGATACTCATTACAGAAGGAATCTGTCAGCTGAAGGAAACTTTGGCTTCAGCTAACAAATGCAGAAGAAACTGTTCTCATCAACCAGCAATAAGAGACATCTCCAGGGCTTTAAGACTATTATTGTTGGGTCCATGGCAACAGCATGTGAATAAGAAAAGCCACTAAACGGTAAATGAAGCCATCCTTCGTACAGCAATAGGTGAGGCACACGTGATCCTACTAGCCTGTCAGTGGACATGCACAGAATGAACAACATCTCAGCCTGGACACTAAGCATTAGATTAGTGTCTGTTCTTGAGGGGAGTCTGACTGTTGCCTCTCCACTAACTTCAGCTAGTTTTGCTTGGGGTACTAACTGAGGTTCTTATCCGATCCACTGTTTCACCTCATCTATGCTCTGGTTCTGATGCTTTAAAAAAAAAAATCCCCTAGGCTGAAGAGATGATCCAGCAGTCAAGAGCACATGCTGGTCCTCCAGGGACCCCAGTTCAGTTTGTGGCACCCGCAACAGGCAGCTAACAGCCTCCTGTAACACCAGCACCAGGAGATCCAATGCCCTCTTCTGACCTCCACAAGTACCTGGACACACATGGTATACCCTTACATAGACACACACAGACACACATAGACACACACACAGAGGCACACAGAGGTGGGGAGGACGGAGATAAATGAAGGAAATTCACAAAATTATGAAAGAAATGGTTGAAATAGATAGATGCCATTCTCCCCCAAGTCTTTAGCGTCCCTTTAAGAAACAAGCAGAGGGGTTGGGGATTTAGCTCAGTGGTAGAGTGTTTGCCTAGCAAGCGCAAGGCCCTGGGTTCGATACCCAGCTCCAAAAAAAAAAAAAAAGAAAAGAGAAACAAGCAGAAACCCGTTGCTGCTTTAGAAAGACAAGATTCACCCCTTTGGGGAACAAAAGAGGAAGTTCACAATAGCAGCTAGCAACACCTGTATAAGCTCAATTTCACAAACGTTGTCTAATTTTGACGGTTCAATAAACAACTGGCTGTGGAAAAAAAACAAAATAAGGCTGATATTCTAACAGTAAAAATTGTATCAGCTAATGGTAAAAATTATCTCAGGTTACAGTTCTTTTTCCACTCTAAATCAGTCACACACACACACACACACACACACACACACACACACACACAAAGCCAGCCATATTAAACACAAATGTAGAACAGTGTCTTCTTACAATGAAAGCATAATAGTACTTTCCTCACAACTTCTCTCCAGAGGACAGATGCCATAATGAGTAGCCACATTTATTTAGATTTTTCTTTATTCAACTTTTCGATCAAGTATATGTTACCCTGCACAAAAGGCCTACACCACTCAATTTCCTGGAGATTCTCCCACTGAATTTTTTTTGGGGGGGAGATTACAATCAATTCAATACTGGGTATCTAGTAATGCTCTTATTTCTATGCCAAAATAGAATTCTGTAGCTTTCTTTTCATAGTTTGCCTTTAGAACTAAACTAGCTGGGTCATGCCCTACCACCCTCCTCAATGGCTGAATGAGGAGAACCTTATAAGGTTTTCAAAGAGCAAGAGTAACAAAGGGTGGCAGCGGGCTGCCTGGTACTCTGCGTTCACAAGGACATTATAGACAAAACTAAGTTTAGTGGGGAAAATCACACAATTAACTAGTGATGTCTGCATCAGAACCAAAACAGGCAGTGACGGTGTGCTAATTTTCTTGGAGGCAACCTATCAACATACCAATTGAAAGTAAGAGTCAAGAACTGAGACTCATGTTTACCAGCATGGAGATTTGTATGTTCTTTTTGTTTTGTTAAGAGCAATTAGTTCATGGAACTAGAGAGATAACTTAGCACCCAAAGGCGTGACTCACAATCACCTGTAACTCCAGCTCCAGGGTACTAGGCACCTCTGGGTTCCACAGGTACCTGCACATGTATGTATAAAGATCTGCACATGTATGTAAAGATCCACACACAGGCATTCACAAGCACATCGTTTAGATTAAATATATCTAAAAGAATAATCTAGTTCACAGATCTCATAACCAAGAGTTTAGTCATCTGGCATGATGAAGAACATGGGTTATCTGATTATTGGGGACACAGGCATGTCCGACATCAGCCAGAAGCGGTAATAACAACCCCAGCAAGGGTACAGGACATTTGCACCTTTGCAGTTGCGTTCTAATAGCCCAGTGGAGCTGCTGGCACTGTGCTGTGGAAAAAAGGCACTGACCCCAGAACATCTGCTTCTGTCTCCAAATGTGACTCACACTCTGTCAGGATGACCCCTGAGCTTTCATTTCTCCATCAGTGAAATGAGGATAATGGCTCCTGTGCTCATCCCGAAGGAGGCTTGGAGGGTTAAAATGGGAACGAACGCAGGTGAAGTAGTCAGAGTACAACATAGCCCAGACAACTTCAATCTCACACACGGGAGTCACTCCAAAAATAAATCCCTAAAAAGTTCGCTCAGGCCGACACTGCGAACTATTCTCTGCTGAAAGACCGTTGTAATGAGCAGGAGGCAGAGCTTCCCACTGTGCCCTGGACAGAGGCCAGCGCCGCCGCTCCATCCGCGTAGCTTGGGCACAGCGTTCAGGAAGAACCGCTGACTATACCCACCTCCTCAGTGGCAAACACCGCAGCCAGGCAGTGGCACAGGCGGTAGCTGCAGCAGAGCACACCCAGTAGTAACGGAAGAGAGGACTGGGGGTCAGAGCTCCTGCACTGGGGCAGTCCCTCACCCGTCTGCTCTTCCTCACCTAGCTCACACCACGGCTCAACAGCCAACTAAAGAACTCACAGCCCAATCCAAGGAAGCTTCCTTCCTGTGTGACAAAGGGGAGGATGGCACCATTTCGCCAAAGGTACTCGGGACTGTCAGGAGGTCAGTGGGTCAAAACCCAGTGGGAGTTAAACTGTGGGATGTGATCAGTGAAATGGAGGCTGCTGGGAACTGGACCACTGACTTCTCAGAATTGTCTACTACAAGGAGTAGGGGGTGGGGAGTCAAAGATGCAGATAGCAAAGAAGGAATCCATGAGATACTCTGAGTCATTGGCAGGGAAGAAATGGTCCAAAAAGCACAGAACTACATCACATCAGGCTAACTAACTGAGGGGGCACAGGTCAAATGATCAGAGAAGCAGACCGATGAAGACAAGAGACACAGAAACCATGAAGAGTTCGTACCTGTAATGAATACAAAATGAAAACCTACTGTGGCTGTTTGAATGAGAGTGGCCAGCATAGGTTCGTTACTTGAAAGCTCTGTCCCACGTTAATGGAACTATTCATGAATAATTAGGAGGTGAGGCCTTGTTGGAGGAGGCGTGTCACTGGGCATGGGCGCTGAGGTTTCAAAAGTCCAAGCCAGGTCCAGCCCAGCGCCCCTCTCTCCCTCTCCCTCTCTCTCTCTCTCTGCTGCCTGTGAAATTGGATGTAAAGCTCTCAGCTACTGCTTCAGCGCCCACTATAATGGTGGAGGGCTAACTCTCTGAAACTACAAGCAAGCCCTCAATTAAATGCTTTCCTTTGCAAGAGTTCCCTTGGTCATGGCGTCTCTTCCCAGCAATGAAACAGTAAATAAGACATACGTTCTACCACTTTATCCCACTTCAAACCAAGTCAAGTTTGTTATTCAAATCTTTCATATACATACACACACACAAAAAAAAAGAAATATGAAAGAAGAATGTTGACTGATACATTGTTTCTATAAAAGAAAATGAATGCCAAGGAAACCTTCTTTCCACATAGAAAACCAACTATATTAATTGATGGTTCTGTCTCCTGTAGATCAAGCTATATGCCAGTTTTACAATGTAAACACATTAATGTTGAGAAACTGCTCAGTGGACCCCTACAGTTCCTGTTGCTAGTGATTGGTACTAGCAGGCTTTTATGCATGCATCTTGACAACCAAACAAAGTCAGACATTTGTATTAGAACTGAAAGAAACAAATTCAGGGCCTGACCAGATGGGTTCTTGTTCAATCTGTTAGTGTCGAGTGCCATAGGTGGTTTATTGAAAACAAACTCAGGATGGTGTGCATAAAAGAGGTGACAGCTAAACTTGAAGCACAGCATCAGTAATTAGGGTGGTCCTTTTGTACTGACACACATGCCAACGTGTGGTGACACTGGCATAGGCTGGTGGCCTGCTTGAGCATATTAGCTTAGTGTTGTGTTCATCTAGCTAGACTGAAATGATGATAGGCCACCAACGACTAACAATTTTTAGTAAGAAATCTTTATCAAGGAAGTATCTTTGGACTCTGATTTTTTAAGCCGTGTAAACCAAGACTTGGAGCCAGCAAATGACATACTCTATCTACTGTTCACTTAGAAAATATCAACTTGCGAGGCATTGCCACCGTTTCCAGTTTGGGAACAAAGAACATGGAAGGAGCAGCAAGGGGAGTAGGAAATAAAGGGCAGGGAGAAAGTTTCAGCTCCATGTCTGACAGTCAAGATGCACGTTGTCAACTAAGCAGATGAACAGAGGCGACTAAATGATGACCAGGTGATCTATGCATCACTTGCAGAATCTGAATCTGTCTCAGACATAGGGATAGAGGTTCATATAAGGGAGAGTGTGCTAATAAGGCACCTGTGCCCAGCAATAGGTTATCAATACATTGTGGAGAACATCTCTCAATGGGGAAACTATGTACCTAAAAGTATATATTTTTTCTATGTCAAATTAATTCAAATCCAGTAGATTTTATGAAAAAATGTTGAAAACAATACTTCCCTGTCTCCTGGGCATTCATAATGTCCCAAGTCATACCTGGTGTGAGATTAATTTTCCAGTTCATGGATGTCATTCAATTTATATCCATTCAAATACATACCTTTTATCTACTTGCACAAAGCATGGTGGAGCAGGTAACATGCTGTGTAATATGTGCAAGTAAACTTACTAGCCGGTAGCACTGGTTCTTGGTGGTATCTGCTGGAGAGGCAGACACAGGAGAGCGTGCATTCAAGTGAACATAATAGAGTCCAATGGCAAAGATTCTCTACTCTACTAGACAAGAGGCACTTCAAAGACATGGGTTAAGCACATGCACATGTGGAGGCCAGAGGAAATCAAGGCTCTCCCTCTCAGGCTCTTGGCCTCATGGCCTTGAGACAGGGTCTCTCACTTACCAGTGGCCAGCGAGCTCTTGGTGTTCATCTTTCTATCTCCCAGTTCTGAGACACACACAGTCATGCATGGCCTTTTACACCAGTGCTAAGGACTCAAACTTAGGTCCTTGTGCTTTCAGAGCCCCTTCCTTACCCAGTGAGCTAGCTCCTTGGCCTCTGAAGGAATAATATCAAGATCATCAAGGTGAAAGTTAGTTTCTAGCGGCAAGGATGTACATAAGTTAGTCCATGGCTGCCCCTGGAACATTAAGTACCAGAATGGTTGCTTTCCTCTGTGGTGTTCTCTAGCCCTGGGCAATGAAAGCATCGGCTGTGTCCTTGGTTTTCCATCATGAATGAAGTCAACTTTCTGGACTATTTGTATTCAGTGTGATGTTTTCTCACAACTAATGCAGCTTCTGTTTATCTTCTGGGGCTCTGAGCAGGACACTTAAGGAAAGAAGTGATGTGGTTATACACAATGACTCAAACACCCATGCTTTTGTAGAAAGGAGAAGACAACCCCACTGACTCCCAGACTGAAATGCATTCTGCCCACACATACTAGGGAGTCATCGACTTCCCCCAACTCTGTTCCTCTGCCTTGGCTAATAGACTCAGTCAGCCTTTATGTTACAAACCAGTCATTCCCTTCAGAAGACCGTCCAACACAGGAAAGTTCTGATATATTCCAAACATACCTGTATTATCACTAACAATTTATAATTTATCATTCATATATATGCATATGTGAAGATATATATATATATATATATATATATATATATATGCCTGGGTGGAAATTATTATGCTAGATTAACCATTTCTCTGGTAGCTGAAATTTCTATAGACAAGTAAATAAAAAAAAACTTTAAAGGAATTATCTTATTCCTTTGTTGGCTCAGTGGAAAATAAGACAGGGAACACAGAGGAAGGCAAGCACGGAGGCCTCTGTCCCATGGCCCTCCTTTCTTCTCCTCCCTTCAATGAGCCACATTCTACCTCAAGCTGGTCGTGAATTCTCCTGTCTCAAATTCCTCTTGGAGTGTAAACTCCTAAAGGACAAAGGCTTCCGATTATCTCTTCTCCAAAACACACAGCAGGATGCAAGTGTGCAGTGCTCTGGAGCAGAGCTTCCCATAAGGTGTTTCGATTTTCACACTTACATGTGTGGGTGTTTTTTACACTTACTTACATGTGTGGGTGTTCCACCTGCAGGTGTGTATGTGCACCACACTCGTGCCTGCTACACACGGAGGTCAGTAAAGGACACTGGATCCTTTCAAGCTAGTGTTACGGATGGCTGTAAGCCACCAGGTGGGTGCTAGGAACTGAATCTGAATCCTCGGCAAGCACAGCGAGTATTCTTACCACGAAGCCAGCTCTCCGGCCCCGTCAAAACATTTTTGCTCATGGTCATTTTGCCCAAGAGGTTTTTACCAGGCATAAAAGTTAGGTGTACCGACAAAGCATTTACTGACAATAAACCATAATGAAATTTATCTCATGACAACTTGTTGGCTTACACACAACTTCACCATTTACTATAAGAAGAGGTAAATTGCCGTACAAAGGATGAAACCTTGACAGTATTTGATACTGCAGGATGTAGAGCGTTCGGTGTTTCCCGTGGCTGATTGATATTGCTATTCTGCTATCAAGAATGTTGAAAATGCTGCTTTGCATAAGTGCATGGCACTGCAATAGCAGAAACACATCTAGGGCCATTGTAGAAACTGTTGAGAATCCTGTCCTAATTCCACGCCAAGATCCATTTCATCATTTTTTAAATAAAACTCTAAACTACACAAAACTGTGTAGAGTCTAATCTGATACTTACATGCTGGGGAAGGATAACGGGATGAGGCTGAAGGTCTTTGTTCTCTGTATGTGCGGTACCTGCACCACAATTCAAACTATGCAGTACTCTCAGGCTGGCACTGAGGTGTCTCGGGAAGGAGTCACTGACGCTGCCTGGAGAGATGCATGCGCAGTGCGAAACGTGTGTGCTGCGTGTTTATCCAGGGATGCAGGGAGGTTATGCAATGCACCACAAGCAAGTGCTGTTCGAAACACCATGGAGTCATCACGCACTTGATCTTTCAATTCATCTTTGGTCACTACACAACCCGAAACCTTTCACTCGCTATATTTCTCATAAGTCTACATTCACAAGCAACCCGATCTCACACGAGGTTGAGACCAGCTCACAAAGCTATGTTCTAAACAGCTTCGGCAATGCGTCAGGAGTTTTGAAGACTATGTTCTGCCTTTGAAAGTTAAAAAAAAGTGGTTTGGGTTTAAAGTCTTGACGGTAGAAAAAGCATAGTTAAGGGCTGGGGAGGGGCCGTGCAAGTATGAGTAGCTGAGTTCTGGTCTCCAGCAACTAGGTGTTCATTCAGTGTGGCAGCCTAAGTCTGTGATCTCAGTGTTAGTGTGGGAAGCCATTCTAGCCCAAACAGTGACCTCCAGGTTCAGTGAGAGAAAGACACTGTCTGGAAAAAAATAGGTTAGGAGCAGTAGAGGAAGATATCCAACATCAGTGTTGACCTCTGCTCTCTACACAAGCACAAGTGGGAACACTTATACATACCTGTGCACACACACGCTTACACCACAGAGACAGAGACAGAGAGAGAGAGACACTATTTTTAAAATGTGTGCTGTAGCCAATGAGATGGCTACAAGCCGAATCACCTGAGTTCGAGCCTAGGGACCCACATGGCCAAAGGAGAGAATCAAGTCCCCTGGTTATTTTCAGACCTCCATCCATGAGGCATGGCACATACTCCCCCTATATAATACATACATACCCATCTGCAGACAGACAGACAGATGGGCAGGAAGATAGACAGACAGGTCAAAATGGTTTAATGTGTTCTGGGCATAATGGTGTGTACCTATCGACCTAGCTACTCATGAAACTGAAGGAGGAAGACTGTTTAAGTTGAGAGGATCAAAGTCATCCTAGGCAACATAGTGAACTCCCATTCCCCCCTCCCCCCAAAATAAAGTAAGCGGGATTCCTAGCCCCTAGTGACCAGCAGTGACTTTATATGGTCTTGGCTATTCTTTCAGAGGAAAGTGCACATAAACACATGCATGGCTGTCATCACACAAGTGGGAGCTTACATCCTGTTCTACAGCTTTTGTTACTTTCATGTAACCATTCCACTGCTTCTTGTTTACATATAGACAGAGTGAACAATAGCTTATCAATGTGTTTTATGATTAGCTGTACCAGAACAAATGTTTTAGCCAGTAGCCTACCCAGAGATACCTTATTTTTACATTAATTAGGTAAAAGTCTAGCTGTGCTTCATATAACAAAGGAATCAACAAGATAAAACTGGAGAGATGGCTCAGTGGTTAAGAGCTTTGACTGCTCTTCCAGAGGTCCTGAGTTCAAATCCAAGCAACCACATGGTGGCTCACAACCATCTGTAATGAGATCTGATGCCCTCTTCTGGTGTGTCTGAAGATAGTGACAGTGTACTCATATATAATAAATAAATTTTCTTTTAGAAAATCTCTGTCTGTCTGTCTGTCTGTCTGTCTGTCTCTCTCTCTCTCTCTCTACACACACACACACACACACACACACACACACACACACACACAGCACATGATCCAGGGTTGCCCTGATACTCTACCCGCCATCTTGCTGCTCCACCACACATTGTCTTATTCCCAAACTGGCCCCATAGTGCAAGGATGGTGGCTCCAACCCAAGCCCCAACGTCCACATTCCACCCAAAGGGAGAATAAAGAAAGGATGACACGCCTTTTCCTTGTGTGCCTCCCAAGCTGGATTTATGATTTGCACTGAAGTCCCATTAGTTATATATTAGTAACATGGTCATATTTTTACACAGAGAAGGTTGGGGATTTTAATTTTTATTCCGTGCAGTTATGTGCCCATCATAAACTAGGGGTAGATGTGTGCTACTGCAGTATCTGGGGAAAGCAGAACTGGAAAGGCCACAGTCTCACCAGAAGCAAAGCCGAGAGGAGCAGCCTTCCACAGCCACCTTGGTGTACAAGTTTGGGGAAATTATTGTCAAGTTACTCTAAGAGAATCAGAAGAAGCTGGCAAATCCTATTGCAGTTCTCATGCTGCACAGGTGCTGATTAAGGCCACAGGGAAGTGAGACGTCTTGCCAAAAATCACAAAACAGCCTCCAGAAGAGGAGAAATGTCAAACAGAATAAGAGAAACAGATTTTGAATTTCACATTACAAAACCAGATGTTATTCTGTGTCACCTATGGTATTAGAGACATCTAGCCGTTCTTACGTTGACTCCGGTAGGTGGCTGAAGTGGAGATGGCTCTGAATCTTATATGTTATGCTGCATACCAACAGCCCTACCAAGTGGCCAACAGGCAGGCAGTCTACACAGCGTGGATACACGGACAGAGGGGGCGGAATTCAAATTCCATCCAGGCCAAGGGGTGATTCTGTCATGTTTCTCAGGACGGTATGCAATTTAAAAATTGTATGATGCTAATCTATGGAAAATCCTGCCTCATATTGTTTTCCATGCTTGACTGAGGTAACAGTTCTATGGAAGAAAAAAAAACATAGATAAGGGGGAACCAATGAATTTACATTAAAAATATGTCCCTTACATATCTGATATTCAAATTAAACTGGACACCATATATTTATATCTTCCAAAAAATCTGCCATTTTTTACAGCAAATTTAGAATTTAAATCTCCTAATTTTCAGTCTAATTTTTACCCCTTCCAACATGGCCATGTCAAATGTGTTAGCATTTCTTCTAGGTTCTGCCCAACAGTTACCTAGCAACAGCCAGGTAGAGCCTGGATTGTTATAAAAGGACTGTTTGCTCTCTCTCTCCACACGTTCCTGGCCAGCTTCTTCCCTTCTTTCTCTTCTCTGTCCTTCTCTGTCCCCCTCTCTCTTTCTCTGCCTCTATTCCCTTCCCACACCCCTTCTTTTATCCCAAATAAACCTCATTTTATACCAGCCTCTGCTGTATGGCTGGTACCTTGGGGGGATGCCTCAGCATGGGCCCCCTGAAGCCACCCCCTCCCAATGCATCATGCCACCGCATTACAGAACATATACCCAGTCAGTAAGTAAGGTAACACCAATGATGCTTACCCATAATCCACAGGCAGATAACATGTCTCACAGCAAAGATTTTACAAGGACTTAAATATCACACAATTTGTGCCATATGTTTGAATTAATTGGATTTTTCAGTGTCATAGATATATAGGTGGCAGGCCATCCTCACCACACAGGTTACACTCTTGAGAGTCTGTGCACGCACGCCCATGTGAGCCACGGACCAATGCAACCTCGCACAAGCTGAGACTGCACAACTCCCGACGAGGTTCTAGTTGACTGCACATGCACAGAGGAACACGAGCTTGGAATATGAGTAGGATACTAAAGTCCTGAGAACACCTTCATAGTTCAGAGACACTTACTTCACAGGGAAGGACCATAACTGGGATGGAGAATCAAGCTGAAAAGTCTCAATCACACCAGCAAATTATTCCATCATATTCTCTACCTATGGCTTTTAAAAGTTAACATTTAACTAACAAATTAGAGCATCCTCAAACGCTCTTCCTGATTATGAATATATTTTTCTAATTATGAATAATCTGTTTCCCCCATATGCTGTGGAAGCATGGCAGAACTTTTCATATAAAACAATCCTATAGCTCCACACACACATTCTATAACAAGATCAAGAACCTTAGCTCAAAGCGCATCTTTTTCACTCAAGGAACGTATGTTATTAACCTGAAAGAGAATTATTATAGAATTAACTTTCCAAAATGTAAACCACTGGCCATATTCCCACCCCACCTGAAGGAACCCGATTCTTATCTAGCCTCGAATTTCAGCAACCAATTTCCAGAAACATAAACTACAGAGAAAGGTTTCTAACTCTCTGCAGGGAGGTAATCAACAAAATGCAAGCTGCTGGAAACGCCACAGGACAGACAACCCAGTTCTTCAGTAACTAAGTAACAAGTGGGGGCAGGGGATACAACATAAAACACCAACCAATCACAGCAGGTAGTCTTTATCTGAATACTGAATCACACTAACTGTTTTTAAAAATGAAATTAAAAAAAAACACACGTTTTATACTTAATAGACAATGGGAAATTTGAGCACTGCCTGAATTAGTTTCTTTCTTTTTTTTTTTTATGCCACTAATTTTCCATTTATGTGATAGCTGCATTACAGTCAGAACTTTCTCAAAGTAAGTTGAGAAAAGTTCTCAGTTAGTATCTGTGCACAAACTGATCAGTAGGTAGAGGAGGGAAAGGTGAATTGATAAACTAGGAAAGGGTGATGACATCATCAGTCCTGTTTATACTTCTTCATGTTCAGATCCTCCATAAAAAGTTTAGCACATAAAAATAATGAGCTAAAATTGAAATGCTCTATGCTAAGGTGATTTCAAACACATTTAATTTTTCTATAAACCAGCAACATCAAGACTTCTCTTCTAAAAACCAACTTATTTTCTGCCAACAAACTGTCAACAAACAAACAACTTGGCTAATACCTGTTTCTACAATGTTAATTATTCCGTGGAGAGTTTTTAGTCTGCTAAATAATATAATTAGAACCTCAATCAGCTATGAAAAGGAAACAATAATTAACTATTTCTACACACACACACACCACAACACACACACACACTACACACACACACACACACAAAGGTACACACACACACATAAACACACACACACACACACACACACACACACACACACACACTTCCTTTCTTGCATCTTTTGGGTTTCTCCCTCGGGCAAACCCAACAGTAAAAAGCAAACAAGTTCCAAGACTGGTTCCAAGGGTGGGGAGGTAAAACAGTGCTTGGAAAACAGAACTTTTCAGCTCTGCTTGAAATCATACATCCCAACAGCCCAGCTAATTTTAAACTACGCCACTGCCAACCTCGTTTGGTCTAGCCAGTTTGTGAAGTGAGTGACTGTTCAGAAGTTACTCTAACTTCACAAATTAAGAATCAGAGACTTGTTATGCCCAAAATTAACCTGTAAGCCCTCACCTGCCTAGGAACCAGGTATCTTCCTGGAACACTGGGAATTGTAGTTCTTAGAAAAGAGCAAATTCTCATGGGAAAGCCTCATGGCCTATATAGGTTCGTCCTTATAAGCCTCTGCAACATGAGACTTGAGGCCATTCCAGCTTGGAAATTCCCGGAAATGGTCTTGAACAAAGTCATCCCTTGGTCAATATGTAATATTTAATATAGTTTACCTAAATTTGGCCTAAAATAGTAAAATGTGTCTCCTCTAGCAAATCTCAGATTTAACAGACTGACTGAGCCAACAGATCTGCATACTGTGAAAAAGAGTCAAATTACAAGTGACTTATATCCAAACTTCCTAACTACTTGATCAAACATTTGCCCCTCCCTAACATAAACGCATGGTCATGTACAAGTCGTTTTCAATATAAACTATTATTCTGTAACCTGGTCAATACTTATCTCTCCTTTAACATCCTTCCTTGTAGGCTATCTCCTCCATTACAGTGTTTCAATGACCATAGCTGCCTCTGTGCCTTCTCATCCCAAGTGTAGTCCATAGACAGCAGCATCAGCCCTACCCAAACACTCGTTAGACAAACAGAATCATAAGCCCATTCCAACCCCACCAAATCACATTCCTCATCTTAAGAAGACTACAGATTACCCGTGTACTCTGAAGTTGAAGTATCTCCTGGAAAAACTCAAAGAACTGTGGTCAGTCGTTTCAGAAGTCCATACTTCTCCAGACTACATCCTCAACCTCCAAGGATCTAAGTCTCCAATGATCCGATTCACTGTCTTCATGTCTCACACATATATAGAACAGAAGAGTATTCCAAATGAAACACATGCATCTGAAGGTTCAAAGTTAAGTGGCTACTAATGGTCTATTACAATACCCTCAGATCAGAGGCAACTCTCAATCCTCATCAGAGAAGCCTCTCCCTGCCATTGATGGCAGTTAACACAGAGATCTTCCCCAACTTGTCATTGTGCAGAAAATAAAGGATTGTAGCATTCTCGGCCTTAAATGGGACAGGCATAGTAGAGCCCTCTCCTCAAGGCTCATGGATCTTTGTGGAAGAGGATGCAGAAAGATTGTAAGAGCCATTGGTGGTCCATAACATCAAGGAAAAGAGTGTCTCCAAGCACAACAGAGAAGAAGCACATGCAAATTCACAGCGATCATGGCAAGACCACAAGCATAGAGGGGTAGAGGAAGGTGGATGTGAAATCCCATCACTGGCTGAAAAGCTATCGGCATTTTATGACTTCTAGGAGAGAGTCGGGTTTCTTTAATGACGTGTGAATTCAGGAAATAAGATGCGTCTACAAAGACTCACTCATTGAAACTACAGTGATGTGGAAACATAGGAAAGTTATGAGTCAACAGGCTAATTACTTCATCTCCCTGAATAGCCATTCCTTGCCCATCTCTGCATCAGAACTAGCATCCCTTATGACTAGTAGATAAATAAAAAACCTTTTGGACTCTATTGAATTAGCAGACTACTAGCTTTCACCAGCCCGAAGCTAACGATGTCATCCAATAGCATCTGAGACCTGTAGAGATTCTCCCACTTACTGTGGCCTCCGCCAATATATTTTAAGCTTGTCTTGACATATGACTTCTTTGGTTTTGTGAAACTATAGAGCTTGGTGAATCTGTTTCCATGTTAGAACATGGAATTGAAGGTAACCCAAATCTGTGTTCTTCAACTATGGTTACTCAAAATGGCTCCAGAATAAACTACTTCTCACTCCCTTTCAGGTGAGAGCTGTGGTTTTTTTGAATCAACAGGGATGACCCCAGGGAAGCTGACCACACCCCAAGGGGCCCAAGACTAATGTAAGACAAACTGAACTACATGGGGGAAAGAAGGGAAAAAAATGCAATGTCCGTGTTGAGTGGGAAGAGATGGGGGAGGGGAGAGAGTGGTAATGGGAGCAATTGGGAATATGAAGTGAATAGATCTAGAATACGTTGTATGGAGTTCTCAAAGGGTTAATCAAAGAATGGGTGGCATAGTTTATGCTTCTCTTAAAAAAGAATGTATGAAGTTGATGTTTCAAGAGAGGTTGAAATGAGGTCACCACAGTCTCTGAACTGAAATCCCAACCTTTCAGCACAGCCTTAGCATGTATTTGTTTTACAATTATGTAATAATTTCCTGTCAGCCATTCACACCAAAGTTGCATTACAAACCTGTTCAGCAGCTTCCTTAAACTTTCTTCATTGAGCTGTAGCTAATTCATATATACCACAGACCTGGGGTGGGTGGCAGAAATAGTTATTGAAAGCTATATCCCAAAATATACAAGTTGAGCATCCCTAAATACTCAAATCTAAAACTACTCAAGTGCTTTTGTTGACACTCAAATGTTCCACATTTTGGATGCTTTTGTGTTTCAAATTTTTGAGACTGGAGATGTTCAACTTAGTAAATTCTATACAAGTATTCCAAACTCCTTTTTTAAAATTTTGAAATCTAAATTACTTTGGTCCCAAGCACTCTGGATAAAACAAGCCCTATATATATTAAACTTAATCTTAATGGCATTTGCCTTCAGTTTCATCTGGTTCTCAGTGGTTCCTGATTCTTCTATCCAATCCTGACAGCTTCATGAACAAGCCCCTCTTCCTTCTAACCACCCAAAGTACTAAGCAGAAGGAAAGCCAAGACAGAGACTCAGAGACTCACGAAACTAACTTCCTTCCACCTGACACAAGCTCCCTTCTATTGGTGAGTATGTTCTACTCTGGTGAAATGGCACTGGTGTGTAAAACTACCCCATAATTCCAAATGCATTGTTACACCAACAGACATTTCCTAGCAAAACCTGGGCAATGACCTTTGTACAGCCTCAAAGACTGAAAAACAGCTGGTTTTCCTTACATCATTCCTCTATGCTAATATTTGGCGACAAGAAGAAAATATGTTCTCCTTTATATCCCACCTCTTGATTAACTAAAAAAGGCTGCCTTTACATTAAGATATATACTTTTATCTACACTGAAGCAAACAGACAAAAATGAATACTTCTCCTGGGAAATCAATTCTCCCATGAACAAAAGAAGTCTCCTCTTGTAAGTTCTTACCACTTACATCCAAGGGTTTAGTGTCTCGGAGTATCTTCTTCTTTATGTTTCAAATATATTCCACATAAATGAGTAGCATAACCAGTAAAGAAAATTACACAACACGTGTAGGAGAGCTGTATATTGTGTAACTCTAAATTCACTAAATTAGTTCTATAAACCTACAACTTCTGAGATTCACTCATGCAGGTAAAATAGCTCATTCCTGTCACCTCAGTGCTTGGGAGGCTGAGGCAACAAACTGTTATAAGTTTGTAGGCCAGTATGGGTAATAGGGTGAAATGCTGTCTACCTCAAAAACAAAAACAAACAAAACACCCACACCTTTCTTAGTTTTACTACTCCATCATAAAAATACATATCAAATGATTCATAGGGCAACACAATTGATTTAAAGATAAGCAAATTAGACAATGGAAAAAGAGAAGACTTGCATATTATCGTTGTAACTAATTAGGATGAATTGCAATACAAAATATACACTATAACTAATACTGTAAATGTGCTATAAAGAGGAGGAAGTCATTCCTAGCTGAGATAATTAGCGTGGAAAATGATTATCAAAGGAAGTAGCGTTTATACTGGTTTAATAGATGGATAGATTTCAACATGTGGTGGAGAGATTTGAAGAATCCTCCTGACAGGAAACAGAAAGTTTGAGAGCACGTAAGCTGCACATGCAGATGAGTCTGCTTTAGTCAACGTAAAGAATGGGGCATACGGGCTGAAGAGATGGTTCAGGACATTGGTTACTCTTCTGGAGTATCTGAGAGATTCAATTCCCAATATTCACACAGCAGCTCATGGCCATCTATAACTCCAGTTCCAGAGGACCTGATGCCCTCTTTTGGCTTCTGAAGATACCAGACATGCACACAGTACACAGACATACAAGCAGGCAAAACACCCATGTAAGTAAATACCACATAAAAAATTAGGGCCTAGGAAACTAGGCAGGGAGGTCCAGAACATGAAAGGTGGGCACACTGAGTGAAGATGTCTAAAGAATGGCAGCCCTGGCATGGGTAGTGGCCCTGAGCAAAGTCAGCGTCCACACAGCTAAGGTGGACTGTTGTGCTGACCGAAAGGAATCAAAGATAATCTATAATACATAGAGACCAATAAGTAGGGAGGTAGGTAGATAGATAGATAGATAGATAGATAGATAGATAGATAGATAGATAGATAGTAGGTAGGTAGATGACCTCCCCATGTCATTATTTATTCTTCAAATCTAAATGTCTCGGTGGCATTTCATTACATTATAATCCTCCACTGTTATATATTTATGTTAGTTTTTGTCAACTTGTTTTGTTTTGTAGGTATTTGTTTGTTTGAGAGAAGGTCTCACTGTATAACTGGCTGGCATGAAACTAGCTATCTAGTCTGGGTTGGCCTTGAATTCATAGAGACCTATGCCTCTGCCTCTCTCCGCCTCTCTCTCTCTCTCTCTCTCTCTCTCTCTCTCTCTCTCTCTCTCTCTCTCTCTCTTTCTCTCTCTCTCTCTTTCTCCACCTCTTTGCTCCTCCCCCACCCCACTTCTCTGCTTCTGCCTCAAGTGCTAGGATTTTGTCAGCTTTTAATATAGAACAATTTTGATGAAAACCATTTTACTTTGTGTGCATATAATTCCTAGAAGAATAGTCACTGGTTCAGAATATCATGAATATTTTAAACCTCTTGATAGCAATTTGCCAATTTCATTCCAAGAACAAGGTGTCTATTTATGCCTCCGAAATTGTTAAGTTCATCTGTGCGGCTGCTCCCTTCTCAATCAAAAGAACATGAACTTCTAGGCACTCTTACCTCCACCACAACGGGAGAGAAGCCAGACCAAAAATGAGAGGAAACGAAGAAAGAAAAAAGTACGGTTGTGTCCTCTGGCTTAAACTGGGATTCCTCACAAGCTTCAGCAAATTTCAGACACAGTTTGGCTTCATGAGTAGAACCCATGGAGCTTCAAAGGTAGAGCTTGCAAGAACCTTGTGCTTGACCCATTCTCTGCTGGACCATCTTAAAGTTCGTAATAAGCTTTGTACAAGTCAAGCCAATCCTGTTCACAACACAAAGCCTCTAAGGAGACACACATTAGACACTGTCAAGGCTTCCACGGACTAGAACCATATTGTTGTGTTTCTAATAGGAAAGAAGGAGGAAGAGAAAAGTCAGAATAAGTTATCAATGCTTGCTCTCGAAGGATGCATTTTTCCAAAAAGTCATTATGAAGTTATCTCTTGACTTCACTATACAAATCAAGAGAACAATTTAATCAAATGGAAGTCAGAAAGATGCAGAAGAACCATGAAAAGAAAAATGTAAACCAAGTTTTTTAAAACCTAAACAAACAATAATTCAGAAAGACGCTGAGTTCAAAGTCAGTGAGAACTTGGCTTTTCCTGTGACTATGTCATCTTCCCAATGGGTTCTTGAACAGAATAAATTTAATCCCTACTTGGAAATTTTCCTGGAGGCCATCTGGAAAATTAAAGTGGACAAGATAAGTGTCGTTTTATTTTCTGAGTCACATAAAACAATTGGTCTCCGGGGTTGATAAAGACAAATCCAGAGGGACTCATGCTGGTAATCTTCCTACCTCCAGTGACTTTTACCCACTGACTTGTATTCCTGTGTGAACACTGTCTTTTCTCCAGGTTTTACTTAAAGCTTAAAAACAAAAACCAAGTCATACCAACACTCCACAGGTGGACCTAGGACATGTCAGGCTGAAGTCCAAGTCTACTTTCTCCTCCAATCCTGCGTCTCACCACACCCTCCTAAACCTTGTCTTAAGCCAGCTTTGTCAGAGCCACACAGGTGTTTCTCAGGCACGACGATGCTACGTGGCACCTCCCAAATCAGAATTTCCTGGGGCAGAGCTCGGAAATAGATTGTTTGAATCTACTTTGGGTGAGTTTATGTGTACACCAAGGCTTCTCAAACACTGTGTATATATATATATATCACCTGTGATCTTGCTAAAATACATATCCTGGTTCACTGGGTGTGGGTTCCGGAACCTGAGAGCTTACATTTCTAACAATCCAAGAGTATTAGTTTCTATTCTAGCTATACATCAGTGTCATCTGGGAAGCCTAGAAAAAGGAGACATACACCCAGGCCATACCTCAACAATTGTATCAGAACCCCTAGTGATGGGGCCCTCCCGTCACCCCAGAATACAACTGTGGGTACGCATATTCTGAGCTCCAGTTTCTCTATGTTCCCACACGCGCCGTTTGTCCATGACCAGCCTCCCTGTTTTTCTTCTTCTTGCCCTTTAAGCCCTTCTTTGTGCCATCATGTGGAAGCTCAAGTCCCACTTCTACAGTGACGCCTTCCTAACCAATGTGCCCTGCAGAAAATCCACAGGAGTCTTTGCACATCTACAGTGCTCATAACATATCTTCAGAGCATCACACACGATGAACGTCCATTCTTATGAATACTAGAATTATGCTTGCCTCGCCCTGTGTGCCTCTGAACCCCCTTCAAAGGGCATCTTCGGCTGACTGCCACAATTCCAGTGGCTTTCATGTTTCACGTTGCCTTATTAAAAGAGTAAACTAGGGGTTGGGGATTTAGCTCAGTGGTAGAGTGCTTGCCTAGCAAGCGCAAGGCCCTGGGTTCGGTCCCCAGCTCCGAAAAAAAGAAAAGAAAAAAAAAGAGTAAACTAAAAATAATTGCCTGTGTTTGATTGCCCCACTCCATGGACACCTCAGCTTGCAGCATTTTACAAGTTTTGATTAATTTAATCCTCAGACTTTCCCTTGAGGTAGGTACTTGTATTATCCTTATTTTAGAACTAAGAAATGGAAAAAGCTCAAGGGCTAAGTCCCTTGCCCAAGGACACAGACTGAGGACTACCAATGGAGAAGCAGGGCTGGCAAAGAGATCCCTTTTCCAGGCCACAATGCACCCTACGCACTCCACACTGCTATCCACAACACATTGCTCTGCAATGGTCACACCACCAAGACAGCAGCACATTCCCTCAACATGTATTAACAGTCATTGTTTCTGTGGAAACGTTTTAGAAATCTGTAAGTAGTGGATGTTTACTTACTACCGGACACAGGCGGGGGGGGGGGGAGGTACCCGGAGGGATGAAGAGGAAAGAGGAGGAGGAGGGAGAAAGAAGAAAGGGGAAGGAAGAGGAGGACTGAGAGAGTCCCACGTGTCAAAGCGAAGACTGGTGATGCCTGAGGATGCCACTTAATGAAGGCCAAGGCACATGCAACAAGGCTCCAGTAGCCACCAGCTCACACGCCTGAGACTTCAGGAGAGGACTGGGAGGAGCTGGGGCTGAAACAAACCAGGGCAACAGTCATGAACCAAATCATACCTCCAAGTCTAGAACATTCCTTTCCACATTACTACTACATTGGTTTCCAAACTACCTAGAGTTTCCAAACTCTTCCTAAAGCCTCTAACCCTAAGCCTGAGGGACAGAGGGGGCAACCCGGAGCAGAGAGACCCCGCCTCCTTTTGCTCATTGGGCCAGATCTAGCACATGACCTCGGACTGTTTCTTGCCCATAACTTTCTGTCGTTTTTTCCTTATGGCTAAATTCACCGAACTGTGCCTCTTGTTCAGATTTTTGTTAGACCTGGAGGGAAAGGAGCCTGGTGGTAGATTAAAAGACTGGTGATATTTAATTTTGTATAGTAATTTAACCTGGACTATAAAAAGAATAAGCTGGTTGAAGATGGGAAGAAATGACACAGCTACTCAAACCAGAACCTGAGTAAAAACTTCAACTTCCTACCTCCGCACCCGTGTCAACCTAGTCTCCTAAACTCCTTGAGCCCCGGATATACCTCAGAGCCTGTTTCCAAACTTCTGGAAGATAATGTCACTTTTAGTGCCAATTGAGTACCAACGGCATCTACTCAGCGCTTACTCTAAGGAAGACATTTCTGTGCTACCTCAGTTTTCCACAGGAATCATGCTCCTTTTCCCACACCCCAAAAAGCATATCTGAGGACGCAAGGAGCAGACCTCAGGTCATCAGTGTTGTCCCTACACCCACCCAAGGGCTGTGCTGTCAGCCATTATGGCTAACAGATTCTTTCTATTTCTTGGGGAGTGGGGCCGGGGGAGGGGCGGGGGTGTGGCTTCACTGCTGGCCATCCTGGATATGTCAACCTCCTGAGGGAACTGCAGGCCCAGAGCTTCTATTTTCTCAAAGCAGAGCCTCTAAATCACTGGAGTTGGCTTAAGTGTTGTCCTTATAGCCCAAAACAGGGTATCTTTTTCAGCAGCTGTTAACACCTGAAATTATAGAGATGGTTTTATTAAAAAAAAAAATACATGCATAACTCTATCCAAAAGATTAAATTTCTGAATATATGGAGAGCAAACTGATCTTAATTTATGTCCCTGTGATACTGAATGTAAATTTAGTAAGTGAACTTTGATGAAAGATTTAAAGACAAGGAATAAAGTATGTAGTCGTTAAACAAGCCCTGCACTGTGATAGGTAGGCATCAAGCCATAGGAATAACTTAGCATGATCACTCTATAGAGAACGCACCCTGTGGTACTCTATCCCTACACTAATGACTAACATTTACTGAGCATTTACTATGCCCTTAGTACTCTGGGAGGATTGTCACTTACACCTCCCTACAGGAGAAACAGTTGTCTTGTTTTCCTGCTTAACAGATGTTAATCTGGGAGTTTGGAGAGTTCAATGGTTGATTAGCAATAACAGAGACAAGTGGCCTGTTGATTTGGGTCTGCTGAGGTCTGCAGAGGCAGCTTTTAAAGCCAGGTATGTCTGCCTCAGCCAGGTCTAGCTACCTCCAGAGGCCTTCCTCTGAACACATCTCCACTAGAGCAGTTGTTACTTCATGCTGTGATTATTTACTTTCAAGGTCAGCCTTAAACCTTGTTCCCAGCTTTAAGAATCAATGTAATACTGTCTCCTCCTTGCCCAGGATAGACTAGGAACACAACATTTGATACTAAATTATTAGCTGAGCTATTTCTCACATAAGACCAGAGTCAAAACTTGACCCTGCTGGGTCCATGCTGCTGAGTGAATTTTGCAACATAGTAAATTACCTCAGGAAAGAAAAGTCAGGATCTAGAAAGCTAAGCTTTGTCTTTTTTGTTACAAAACTGGGATTCAGTCAATTCCCAAACAGAGAGCTGCTACTGTAGCTTAATAGATTGACTTGTGACAGTTTTGTGTCACTCAGAGGAGGGAAAAAAAACTGAGCATCTCGGAAAACTCTCATAAAAATTATCTGCAAATAACAAAAGAGATGTTGAAATATTAACGCTTCCCCCAATGCACATCGGGATGCTCGCCCACCACCTTCCATCTGCTTGTCTGCCTCTTCCAACGTGAGCACAGCCCCATTCGGCTCAAAGCTCAGCTCCATGTCTAAAAAGATATGGCCAAAAAATTGTTTTGGCACGCCAGAAAGTATAATCCTCACATCTCAGACACATTTGGACATCCTAATTTAAAATAGGATAGAAAAAAATAGTCTTCTTGTGGGCTGTTTCTTGCCATGTTTCAAACACCTCTGCTCAAAACTCCCTCCTCTATTAAAATCATAGGCATGAACTTGGATTCCAAATGGAAGGGATGGAGATCACGGCCAGCACATAGCCTTGTTTTAAGCACTGACACAGTAGCTCACTTAGTAACCCTGTAATGTCACTTTGGAGGAAACTGGAGCCCAGTAATGTTCATCAACAGATCCAGAGCTTGCTACCAGAGCCTGGGGAGAGTTCTTACTGTCAACTGTTGGGTTTTTACATCTCTTGCAGCGTGATTTCCTAAGGGACGGGCTACAGGATCCTTCACCTGGCTTCTCAGAGTTGCTTCTCTGTGTGGAGCAGGCAGCATTGCAGCTGAAATCGGAGCTCTTCTCTTTGGCTTCCTTCTTTGTTCTGATCATCTTCCTTCAGGATTGCTTCTCAGCCATCTGGCCAAGATCAAGTACATTTTCTTTGAGGCATTTCAAGAAACCATCCCAGCTCCGAGTGTGTACTATGCTCAATGCCCACATTGATTCTCTTGGCAAGGATCTCTGCCCTAAACTTCCTTGTTTATAACAATGCCAACAGCACACTGGGTAGCACTCTTCCAGTTTTACCATGGTAACATTCATGGGCATTCCTTTTTAAGCAGTACCTTTCCCTTGATGTCTACAGTATTACCCTTCCTGTAGATTTGTATGTATGTGGCTAAAAAAAGCAACTCTGGTTTCTAAAAGGCTAGGAGAACACGCCTTGGGCACCACTCCTTTTTCCCTTTCATGTGTCTTGGTTCCTTTTCTGTTGGTGTGACAAAATACCATAACAGAGAGCATTTCATGGGAGCTCAAGGTTCCAGAGGCAGGGAGACAGAAATGGTGCTGGAACAGTATCAGAGAGATTACCTATAGATACAACAACCATGAGGCAGACAGAGCTAATTGGGAATGCGATGGGCTTTTAAAGCCTCAAGTCTCTTACCAGTGACACACCTCCCTCTGACAAGGCCTCAACTCCTAGTATTTCCTTGGCAGTCCACCATTTCCCAGCTACCTATATGGCACCTCTGGATTTTTCATCTACAAAAAAAAGGGGGGGTGAACAAAACCACACCTATTTCATGATGCCATCACGAGTGACAAATGAGTCAATATAGGTGGCTGGCATGCAGTAAGTATCAATAAGTGTTAGGTCTTACTATTATTCTCTTCAAATTCCTATATAGCTATTGAGAAATGGTGTTATAAAATCAGGACCCTGGCCATGCTTAGGAAAAAGTGACAGGCACTTAGGACTTAGAAGTAAAATGAGTGACAGGTCCCAGTTTTCAATTTCTTGTGAGGCTCTAGTCAACCCCTTGTCCCCCTTAATTACTCCTTGTTGCTGCCCCCAAAAGGAGTATCTACTATTACTTTCCAAATACAGAGACACTTATGAAGATATGCTGTGATAAGGGACAAGGTCACCATGGTGCAAATGGCTTCCAACTGATCTCTACATCCCCATTCTTGGTGTGGAGCCCCAACAGGACAAGCCAGCCCCAAGCTTCCATCTTCCTTCAATACAGTGGCAACAGTGTTTCCTCAGGAAGCATACCCATCACCCCACTTTTTAGCCTCAGAGTATCAATACTCGTCTACCCACACATTTCTGGGATGTGTATGACAAGACGCCAAAGCCACCTTCCCCAAGTTCTCCCTAAGTGTGGAGACTACATGGTTTCCAATGCCATAGACATAACCAGGCTGGGATCAGGGTAGATGTGGGAGCAAGTTCTCACACCTAACTGGAGAATCTTGCATAGAGGTATGAGCATGGGCTGTTCCACATCAACACAGTCATATCCCATCTCCCTTTTGACCTCTTTAAGTGTACATTCTCCTACATAGAAGGGAACAACAGAATCCAGTCACTAACAATCTAGGTGAACCCCTAACAAACTTAGATTACCTTCTGATGGATATATGTACAATAAACTACACTGAGGTCAAAGAATAAGGCTCATTATGAAGTAAGCAAGCACCTTCTGCTATAGACTTTTCTAGCAGACTTCTTCTAAGTGCTATTCAGTCTTGAGAGTGGCAAAGAACTTCATTGGGAAATTCCTCCTCCGAGCCAAATACCCATCACTTACAGTGGTTATCCTGTTCGAGTCGTAACACTGGCTTAAACACACAGAGACAAGTGGATGCACACACGTGTAAGAGCTGCACGACCATCACATGTGAAACAGAAAGCAGCTCTGGAATGAAGTTAAATGCTATTGAAATGAGCAGTGTCCTTAGCAGAGCCAGGCCTGGGATGCTGAGTTCATCACAGCCTTATCTGCCCGTGCTTTGCCAGGAAGTTCAGGAACCACAAACAGCTGTAGAGATTCCCATCACCAGGGAAACAAAGGCGGTTACCTCCCTCTTGCAAACCCAGCTCTGCACAGGGGATTCTGCATCTGCCTTCTTAGTAAGGCAGCACCTTTGTCTACACTGAACTCTTAGTAAGAGCTCTCTCTCTCTCTCCCTTGGCTTTCCTGCCTTCCGTCTAGGAAATTTAATCCTTCTCACTCCCAGCCAGCCACCAGCCAGCCACCAGCCAGGCACCACAAACCAAGATCCTGCCTCAGCTTCTGAGAACTAACCAGTGCCTGGTATGCCTTACTCATCTCTCCTCCCATTCTTCAGACCTGCATGAGTGGCTCCTAAATAAATCCCATGAGACCAAAGCAAGGGTCATTAACCTGCTCTTGTACCCACATACAAGGGGAGTCAGAAACTCAGGCATCACTGTCTACGTTTTACCAGCACTCTGGATTCAGAAATGCTCTTATCTCACCTTAAAGCTAAGACTCTATATACCAACCACGGGATGGACTGCAGGGACCCAGAGAGAGTATGTCCTAACTAAGGGAGGCCCAGCCCACTGGACTCAAAGCTATAATATCTTGTCCATGTTCAAGAAAATACAGGGGGTTAGAGAGATGACTCAGTGGTTAAGAGCACTGACTGCTCTTACAGAAGACCTGGGTTTAGTTCCGAGAACACACACGGCAGTCTACTTTCAGGGGATCAAAGGCCCTTTCTGGCCTCCATGGGGACCAGAAACACATATACATACATGCAGGCAAAACACTCAAACTCATAAATTAAAAATAAATAAATCTTCTTTTAAAAAGAAGTAAAGGGAAACCCCAAACCTTGGCTTTTTACATGGCATTAACCTTTCAAACTCCCAGTGTTATGTAGCCAGCTTGTAGCAAAGCCAGAATTAGACTAGGTCTCCTCGTCTAATGAAATTAGAGAGGCATTAGCACTGTACACGGTTTTGTATTTCATTAAATAGCTATTTGCTAAGCAAATGTTATATTCAGAATTGTTATTTTAATGAAGGGATGGACAGATAATGGATGGCTAGAGAGAGGAAAGGAAGGAGGGAGGGACCATTGGAGAGAGAGACAGCCAGATACATAAAAAATAAAACCAAAATGTAATTCATAAAGTAACAAAATACTTCTTAGAAAAACTGAGAGACAACATTTAACCCATCAATACAACTGTCGTTTGCCTTGCTAGCACCATTTATTTGCAGCTGACACTAAGGGGGAGTGTCTCACAGAATCTACAAGTTGACAGTGGGCAGAGACAGGGTTCTATCTAAGCCTAGAGTGCCTGCCCTTTCAGAAAGTCATGAGAAGGGAGCATGCAGGTCTGGAATCCACAGTAAAACCTATTCTGGGTTACTTAAAAACAACCTTTTCCCCTCTGCTCTCTTGGGAGCACGGAATATATTTCTGTAGCATTTCTATTAGGAGGCTAATTAGTATACCTGAGAAATGCCATCAACAGCGAAAGTAAAATTAGCCTTTACTTGTAAAGTTTCTCCTGAGGGAAATGCTGGTGGCTCCTATCTCCAGCAAGCAAGGCAATGGGAGTGCTAAGTCAGCACAGGGCAAGCAGACTGCTTCCTCAGCAACACCGGAAGGCACCCACCAGCGCATCCACACAAGTGCCAGGATCCCTGCCTCACCTGCCTCCCTGCCTCGCCTGCCTCTCCACCTCACCTGTCACATGTCAGCCCTGTGCCCCATCAAAACTGCACATGTAAGTCATATTATAACAACACTGACTTCCAGGAGTTCTGAGAACGCTTTAATTACTTTCACAGATGGTGTGTGTGTGTGTATGTGTGTCTGTGTGTATGTGTGTGTGTGTGTACACATACGTGCATGTGTGTGTGCATGTGCATGCGTCTGTGCATGTGAAAGCCAAGAGGACAGTGACTCATCTTATTTTTTGAGACATGTTCTCCCACTGCCCAGAAGGGTAGACCAGCTGACCAGGAGCCCCTGAGACCCACTTGCTCCCCTAGTGTTGAGATTTCCACCCTACACCCAGCTTTTTTGTGTTGATTCTAGGGTCTTTAAGCAAGCACTTTACCTACTTGAGCTATCTCTCCAACATTTTGACAAGTGAATAGTGAAGAGTTAAGGAATAGCTCAATGAATTTTGTCTTTTGGGATAATTCTATTAAGTGTGATGCCACAGCAGGTGAAACTGAGGTCCAGGAAACAGAAGTCATTTTCAGTTATATTAGCACATCATGGTGAGTATCAGATCCAAGTTTAAGTTCATTCCAGGTCTGAAGTTTCGTGTTCTGTTGTGGAACCAAGAAACCTCCTTGGGTTAAAAAGTTCCCTCTGCTTCACAGGCAGGCATGGTCTCATTATCTGGACATTTTCTGAACACTTCCCTGGGTCTGAGGAAGAAACGCTTTGTACTTGCCCAAGGCTGAACTTTTATTCTTCCTATTCTCCAGACTTTGTCTCACCGACACCACACTCCCTTTAACTAGCTCATTCTCATCCTTCTGTGGCCTCACTAGAGCTCACAGAGCCAGAGCACACAGGAAGACTCACAGAAGCAAAACAGAGCTCATCTTTATACGTGTTATCCATGCTATATTAAGCACAGTATTAGCTTCTGATACGGAGGAGGAAAATCCTCTAAGAAAATATAACCTTTACGAGCCAATTTGTCTTTCTCCTCTTTAATCTAAGTGCACAAATTCCTTCATGCGTTCGTCCCTGAGCTTCCTGAAGTAAATCTCTAGGTATGCATTTCTAGCAGTTGCTCCTTCTAGAGAGAATGGGACTCTGTGGTCCTGATCTCTGCACCTACCTTCTGCCCTTCTGAACACTGTCTCCAAGCCCCTGTTCTCTGTACAAATTCCTTCATCACTTCCTGCTCTGGGCTTCTGAAACATTTTAATTGTATATTTTAATAGGAGATACAACTCTCCCTCTTTTTAATGAGTCTTTGCGTATAACGCTTTCCCTCCTGATTCTCAAGGCAAGAGCAGGACTATTACATCCCTTCTCACAAGATTGACTAGTCAAGGCTAGCCAGAGCCATCCAGACACATTGTCTATTGGTAACAATGTGTGTATTTGCATTGGTTCTTATAAATCATGGCAGGGGATATAGGTTCCAAACACGGACCCATCAAGGTTCCAGTTCCATGCCCTGCTATCCACTCTTCCGCTTCGCTCTTCTGCATCCCTTGCCTGTGATGCCCAGACCAACTTCCTTCCCAGTCATCATCATCATCATCATCTGCGACTTGGATGTCTGTTCAAGCTAGAGTGACGCTAAATAATATTACACGAACTTTTCCCTCTATCCAATTACACTGAAATCCTATAAAAATGTATACACCAAGTAGGCACGCTTACTACGTTTTCTTTACAATGAGGAAACAACTTCAAATTACGCTGACCAAAGTCCCATAACTGAGGATGGAAGGCAGGCAATCTAGCCCTAAAGATGCCATGTCCAATCGCCATCAAAGACAAGCAGAAGGGGAAGAAGCAGGCCCTGCTAACACCACACTGCCAGTTCCGCTCACAGATGTCTTTGAACACTGAGTGCATCCAATGTGAAAGGAAATGCTGCAATTGACAGAATCCCTATGTAAGGACCATGGAGAGGCGCCATTTTACTGTATGCAGTGAGGGTAGGGAACACCTAGAGAGAAATCATTGTGATGTGTTCAGGAATGGCACGCAGGTTCTGACGCTCACTCAAGTTCATCAGAAGTTCTGAATGAAACATACACAGGACATGACCCCACGGGCTCTTCACGTCAGTTCACATCCGTCCTAAGATTTCCCCCTGTATGCCAGCTCTAGCCTGTCTACACTACAGACAGCTCTTGCTTTGAGCACTCTTTAGAGTGGGTCAGCCTGGGCTCAGCTCCAGCTCTACCATTTATTATCTGTGACTCTGGGTGAATTCCCTCCCCCTCCAAGCCTCACCTCAATCGCATTAAGACCTGGGGCTAACAGTGCCTCCTCCATGAAACCATCACAGAGGTTAAAAGCCAAATATGAAACCTTGGCACAGTATTTAGCACACAATAGCTCCTGTTAATTACCGCCCTCCATTTCATGTAAATATGGGTGATTCATGACCAGCTAAAAGTAATCTTTTCCTTTCTTATTTAGCAAGCAAGCACAGGACAGCCTAAAGGCACACTGAAAGGTTCATTACTTCTAATACTTCAGGTGCTTGTCTGAAAAATACAAGTGCCCAGACCTTTTCCTGCCCCAGGGTCACACCATCCCTTTCTAGAAGCTCCCCAGGAGCCGAATATTGGGTGCACATCGTGTCCATTCTCCTGACCTCTGGCTAGGCTTCTGCAGAAGAGGGAGAAAGATCACACCTATATTAGCAAGTCTTCTAATAAACAAATGTAGCAAGAAGTTTCCTTCTCTGAACTAAACTGAGTCCCTGGTAAAGACTGAAGTAGTCAATTGTTCATCTCAAACTAGATACTCAAACTGCTGTGTTTCCTACTCTGTCTACACAGAAAAGGGAACTGGTTTCTACTGCCAGTCATGAAATGGTACAGAGGTGGAAAGGACTTCTGAAACTTCAGCAGAGCTTTCTTATAACTAGAAACACTAGATCACTAGAAATAACTCTTACTTGATAAGCCACCAGAATCATCCTTGGTTGCCCAGCCCAAATGTCTACGGCATAAATGAATTTAGCACTAGATTTGACCTGCAATTACCCAAAGGAAGGAAGGAGGGAAGGAAGGAAGGAAGGAAGGAAGGAAGGAAGGAAGGAAGGAAGGAAGGAAGGAAGGAAACAAGCAAAACTGTCTGAGGTAAACTGGAACCCAGAATATAAACATAATGAAACAAATGTCCTTAGTAAGAACATTTAATACGTTTCACGATGACACTCAGTACTCTTTAAATCCTTTCAAGTAACGTATTCTTAAAAATACACTAAAGTTCTCCCCCTCCAGTACACTTTACCTGAATGCCTTTAATGAATGCATATAGTCCCTCAACACAGTTTCACCTCACATAAATCCTCTCACCAAAGTCCTTCCTAAGGTTCCTGACCCCCCTACACACACACACACACACACACACACACACACACACACACACGATGAAGACATTGTTAGATGCTCTTAAAGTTTAGAAATAAGAAAGTGAAATATACATAGTTCAGATTACACACGTTTTCCCCCCTAGGGAAAATTATGTTTTCATTGGCCCCTCAAAAAGTGCATGACTTCCCAACGGCAGAAAGCACAGAGTTTTAAATTTTTAAGAAGGCCATTTTTATTCGATATTTTCTGTCTTTCTAAGTGTGGGAGGTTTCTAAATCTGACCCTCATGTGCACTGTCTAGCTCTCCATCACAGACGCATTCTCACTGCAACTGGTGTCAGGGTTCTTGGAGGGGGCACTAGCCCCATGTGGCTCTTTCTCAAAAGTTCTTCCAAAGAACACATCAGTGGATTTTAACATTCTTATTCTGATAATATGCACTCAGGAGCATCATCTTGAGATAGTTTTTAGAACTCAAGCTGTTACAACCTTAAAATAGAAAACAGTAAATTTTAACATACCTACTTCTAAAAGTTTCTAGATCTGATCTAGCAAAAGAATGCGTTTGGTGTCTCTTGCTGGCCCTGCCTTCTCTCCCACACATCCCACCACTGTTCATTCTTCAATCATGTCTCCTCTGTCTGTCTGTCCTTCCTTCCTTCCTTCCTTCTTTCCTTCCTCATTGATAATATCACCCTCCTCCAATTTGGACCAGACACCAATGTTTTCAGACATTTGCAAATGTCTTCTGGGGGCCTCGTCAAAACTTTTGACCCCCCTCCCTTCCATCTGGTGGGAGGTCTACATCATAACAATAAACTTAAAATGGTTGATCAATGAATGTTGAAGAAGAAATCAAACCAGTCAGGTCATTCCCAGTCAAATAAGCCAAGGGGAGATGAAATGAGAACTTGCTGCTTTGGTCTTTCAGCTTCTTCCTCTCCTAGTAAATGACAAAGCATGGCTGATTCAGGTCTCTTCCAATGATGCAGAGATGGTCCTCAATGCTATTGATAATCTGATAATCCCCTGGTTTCTTCTCCCACAGAGACAAAGAAAACAAATGGCCCCATTCTCTGATCTTTTACCAAGAATTCTGTTTGCTGGGTTCTCTCCCAAACATCCCAACTCTTCCCCTGAAAGCCTTCTGTCTGTCACTTCCTTCCTTCCTTCCTTCCTTCCTTCCTTCCTTCCTTCCTTCCTCCCTTCCTCATTGATAATATCAACAACCCCCTTCTTCCCATCAGCTCTAGAAATGCTGTTGCTCCATCAAATTCAAAGCCTTTGCCTTTAAAGCAGATTTATCCCAAATGTGTGTGTGGGGGGGGGAAAGGGAGAGGGAGAGGGAGGAGGGGGAGGAGGGAGGGAGGAGAGGGAGAGGGAGAGAGATTTATAACTTTCTATATTCCTGCAAAGTCAAACTATTTATTGAGTCCACCTGGTAGTGGTGGGAATTTACACACAGATGCCAACAGACCCAAAAAACATCACAGAGCTCCACCTGAAACTAGTTATAGAAATTGAAATTGAACTCTGGCCAAAAGGGAACCCACTCCATCTGTGTTGGCCAATAAAATCACCCTGTTGCTTTTCCCCTGTCAATGTAGACATGGTTCTCAAAATCCTCTGAGAACATTGTCCATGGGAAGTGTTATTAGACCAGTGTTTTGAGAATGCTCACTATTCCCAACCCTCTATCCTACCTTCCCCTCTCTATGTGTGGTTTCAATAAGAACCTTTTGCCAAGCAGGACTGAAAGAATCGACGTATTCAATCAGTCCGATATGTTTTCTTTGTTTGCACTTGCACTACAGAGATCCCATTACCCAACTAACATGATCCAGAGAGAAAAAGAGAGTCAGGAATCATTTAGCTCTGCTAAGGTCCACCATACAAATTTTCTTGCCCTTATATGAACCAAATCTTTCCAGAGAAAACCTGGGAATAAAAGCCAGTGATCTATTCATGTGGTACACATGCCTGACTCTAGGGCTGACAGCTAGAGAGTACTGAGGCAGAAAACAGCTGACATCTGTGACGAAGATGCAGCGTTCACATTCTCTTACAGTCTAACAATCGCACCCCGCTTTGGCACTGCGCCATCTCATCGATCTCCTGAGCCAAAGAAATTCTCACCTATCTATAGAAGACATTAAGACTGCATTTCCGTCTAAGCAGATCATCACCTAAGGTTGGATAAAAGATCCCCCCACCAGCTTTCCAGAAAACAGGAGGGAGCGGGGAGAAAGAAACTAAGTGGCTTCAAGATAGATGAGAAATAAAAAACGTTGCCTTTGTAAGTTCTGGCATTCTGTGCTGTATGTGGTGTTAAACTATATTATCCAGTGCTAAACCCATGTGCCTGTGTAACTTTGGGGAAAACACACACAGATATAAATGCCTCAAATGAAAATAGAGTAAACATCCTTACACGAGAGGCTGCATGTTATTGAGTAGAATACCCAGTCAACAGTGACTTACTCAGTCGGGCTCTACTGTTCTTGACTCACGAGAAATCTGAAGGCAGGCCATATGGTGGGCCTATTTCTCAGCATTTTCCTTGGTCTTTATTCCATGAGCGAAAGATGGTGTCACATCGGTGCTCATGACAAGAAATGAAGAATTGCATTCTGGTCACAGCTACAGTGATGGTGGTGGTTTGGGGGTATTACAGCAATAGCAACTTCATAAGGCATTTAGTTTTAAGATATAAAGTTTCCGGTCAAGGAAGATTGGGAAATTGCTAGGTTAAACCTTTTTTAAGTACTATTTAATATCAAGAGCCTGAGCATTACATATCATGATATATTGTATTCCTTGGTTGGGATCATCCTAAGTACCACAAACCCAGCATGCACTTTCATTCTCTCTCAAGTCTAAAGGCTGAGATAGAAGTGTCAGTCCGGCTGCTTCCTTCTGAGGGCTTCCGGGAAAGACATGTTCTAAGACTCTTGCCTTTTCTTGACTACGAGGTCACTCTCTCACTGTGTATGTTAATATCTTCTCCCCATGCATGTCTATATCTGTGTACAAATTTACCTTCTGATAAAGACAACAGTCAAGCTGGACTGGGGCCCATGCTAAAGACTTCATTTTGAGTTGATTACCTATAGCAAGGTCTTTTCTCCAAATGAGGTCACACAGGGGTTAGGAATCCAGCCTACCTTTAAGGAGGGAGACAAAATTCAACCTAGAACATATTCATCATGAATTTCTATGACAATGTTTCTAGTATGTGTATCTAAAATTTACTTGGCCAGAAAATTCTCTTTGGAAAAATAGCATTCTCCTGGACGCACTGTAAATCCTGTCTGAATGGATTCAGATTGCTACCAGTAGAAAGAAGGGAGCCCTGAAGAAGGTACAGAGGTAAAACAAATCTATTGCAGTAGTGAATGTATCCGATTTAGCATAGTTTCTGATTCTATAACAAAACACCAGAGACTGAGTATAAGGTAAAAAACAAAAAAACAAAAAACAAAAAAAACAAACAAACAAACTAGGTTTATTTAGCCCACGGTTCTCAAGATCAAAACGGATAGTGATAGCAACTTCTTGGCTCCTAGACAGTGGTCCATTGCAGCTAGCATCACCCGGCAAAAGCATGTGCCAGAGTCACGAATGAGCACATGCGGAAAAGATCAAAAGACTGAGGTGGTCTTGTTGTAAACAGTCTGCTCTCACAGTAACTACTGCAGTCCAATTACTGCAGAGCCAACCGCTCCTGTGAGACCAAATCCAGTCTCTAGAGACCTAACCCTGTCCTTGAGAAAGACAAGAATCCATTCATGGGACCGGAGACCCCTGTGGCCCACTTACCTGTCAGAGGTCTCAGCACCTTCCAACACAGTTACATTACAAACCAAGCTTCCGGCACATTACCATTTAGGAGACAAACCATAGATAAACCATAGCAACATCTCTCCCATTCATAAATCTGAGAAGCCCCACACTTCTGAGCCAAGCCTTCACTGTACACTGTTGACAGTTAGGTTTCACTGCTATCAGACTGTCCCGATGCACCACTGCCTTGCTGACTTCTCATTAGGATAAATTCTCTCTTTATCACTCACTCCCAGCTGGTACAGCTCATCAAATCTCAAATGGGAATTTCAGAACTCGGTCAAATGCCTGCTGTTCAAAGGGACCCATAGTACCACAAATAAAATTAATAATAAAAATAACAATGATGATAATAATAATAATAATAATATAATATAGGAGAAGGGCAAGTGCATATAAAGCTGGTAGAATGCTTGGTTAGCATGCACAAAGCCATGGGTTTATTCCCCAGCACTCCATAACACTGCCTGAGGTAGTACATTCTTGTAACCCCAGCACTCCGAAGGTAAGGCAGAAGGATGAGAGGTTCACAGTCATCCTTATTTCCATGATGATTTCTGGGCTAGCCTGGGATATATATAAGACCCTTCCTCAAAAAAACAGAAAGAAAAGAGAAGAAAAAAGAAAGAGAGAGAGAGAGAAAGAGAGAGAGAGAGAGAGAGAGAGAGAGAGAGAGAGAAGAAAAGAAAGCAAGCTAACACAAATGTTACTTTCTCTCATCTTTTCCAATTCCGGGCTCCAAATAAGAATTAATAAGTGATATGTTGAATTTGGATCAAAAGTACTTATTAATATTGATTTAGAGTCTCCTCTTTTCTGTAGCGTTAAGTCAGAAATAGAAACGATCACATAACCATTGCTTAAAAGCTGTACCATTCCCCAGACAGGTTTACTTACACTTCTTGGGTTACAGTTCCCAATGACCTTGTCCCACTTCTTCTCAAGATGAGTAAATATTAAATCTAGTCCAGCCTCCTAGTGTGTGATGCTATTTATAATCATGTAGAGCCTTGGCCAGCTACACACAACCTAGGGAACGTCTAAAAATCGCTTTCCATATATCTAATTTGGAAAAGAGGTCATTAAAAGTACAAAGTTAATAGTTGTACAAAATTTTCAGGAATATAAAAAGCCAGTAACATCATCTGTGCACGAAATTGCAAGGTCTAAGTCCTTACAAAATTTCTACTTCTAGGTGCTTCAAGACAGGGTCTTGCTTTATTACTCAAGCTGGCCTTGAATGCAGATCCAAGCTATCTCTTCCTATCTCAGCCACCCTAGTCACTGGAAAAACTAGCTAGGTGTTGCAGTGCACGCCTGTAATTCAAGCACTCAGGAGGCAGAGGCAGGAAGATCGTTGCAAGTTCGAAGCCAATCTGGTCTAAATGCCAAGTCTCTGGCCATTTAGGGCTACATTGTCTCAAAGGAAGGAAAGAAGGAGGAGGGAGGAGGGAGGGAGGGAGGGAGGAGGGAGGGAGGGAGGGAGGGGGGGAGAATAGAAAAACCTATTAGTTTTTGTTTTTTAGAAATTGAGCCCCTTGGTTTTATAATAGCATCCAGCCCATACGCCCCACCACCCTACCAGCCCCTTCAGCACCCCCTAGCCCACCCCCATCAATATCTAGCATAAAAGACAGACCATGAAAGACAAACGGGTTGTCTCAAGTAACAACAGAACATTAATTAACGATAGTTTTGAAGATTTTATTTTTACGTTTACAAGTGTTTTGCCTGGATGTATGTTATGTACATGATGTGCGCACCTGGTGCTCAGGGGAGGCCAGAAGAGGTTGTTAGGTTCCCTGCGACTGTAGCTAAAGACAGTTCTCATGCGGTTGCTTGAGAACCAAACCCGGAGCAGCCAGTACTCTTAACCACTGAGCCACCTCTCCAGTCTCTCCAGTCTCTCCAGTCTCTCATCATCTACATTTTAAACTCGTCCTTCCCCAGATCAGTCCACTCCTCTGATGGTGAGAATATGAGCTGTGGATTTGGCCAACCCAAAGGATCGATTTCCCAGAATACAGGCACTCTGGCTTTTAGACATATAGCTAGTCATGTACTTATGCACTATGAGTTTAGCTAACACACATTAAGTTAGCCCTGCACCCATGTCTCTGGCTTACACATATTAAGGTAGACCTGCACACATGCACTCTGGCTTACACACATTAAGCTAGCCCTGCACACATGTACTCCAGGTTACACACATGACCCCAAACATCAGGACTTCAGCTCTCAGCAGCAGAGAATGGATTTATGCCCACTGTCTTAGGGTTTTACTGCTGTGAACAGACACCATGACCAAGGCAAGTCTTATAAAAGACAACATTTAATTGGGGCTGGCTTACAGGTTTAGAAGTTCAGTCCAGTGTCATCAAGGCAGGAACATAGAAGCAACCAGGCTGGTATGGTGCAGGAGGAACTAAGAGTTCTACACCTTCATCTGAAGGCTGCTAGCAGAACACTGACTTCCAAGCAGCTAGGGTGAGTGTTTTATAGCCCACACCCATAGTGACACACCTACTCCAACAGGACACTAATAGTGCCACTCCCTGGGCCAAGCATATACACCCATGTATCCAGGAACCTGATCATCAATATTTTGTGCCCAAAAAATCTGAGGCCACCTACCCACTGGCCCCAGAACTTTCTCTAATGATCAGAGAGGTCTCCTTAAATCCAGAGATGGAGTCAGTTCCATGGACAGAACTAAGAAGACATCAAAATCAATCTCCTCTATAAACTGCACCTGAGGGTATGTGCTGGTTGGAGGAAACGTTATAAAACCAGGAATGTCATAGAGGAGAGCACGCGAGTCTCTTCACCTCCCATCTATACTAGGTCTGCTTCCCATTTCTCTTCACGTAGCACAGTTCAAATTGTTTTAGATTCTGCATCCCTGGAAGAATGACATTTGCAGCTGCAGTCTCTAGTAGTTGTGCTTTAAAAACCACTGTCAAGTGGGTTTTAAAAAAAAACTCTTAAGAGTTTTATGTCCCTGTCTTTCATGTAGAAAAAGGTGTTATACTTTTTCTTTACCTATAAATGGAAGGTAGAGTTAAGTTAGAGTAAGTAGTGTTGATTTTGTTTAAGTAAATGCTCCCCCGAATGTTAAAGGCTTTGTCCCAAGGGTGATGCCGCCGGAAGATGATAGGGCCTTGTAAGGTCATTGGAGCCAGGTCCTTGAAGGGGATTGTGAAAGCCCAGCTGAGCAGTTTGCTCTCCTACACACTACACCACTGCCATCCACTGTGCCCATCAGAAGCTCAGATCAACAGCTCCGCTCAATCTGTGACTGAAGTTCTCAAAATATGAGTCAATAAACCCTTTCTCCTCCCATGTGAAGGAGAAATTAGAAACCACATCAAAACCACTTCTAGGGAAAATAAACTCTTAATTAAGAAAACTAAACCAAATTCTTAACCATTCAGTTGGAACTCGTCATTATGCCACCAAGCACGGCCGACACCTCTCAATCTGTGGGTTGTGACCCCTTTGGTAAACCCCTATCTCCAAACTATTCATATGACAATTCATGACAATAACACAATCACAGTTACGAAGGGTTGGGAGTCACCACGCCATGAGGAACTGTATTAAAGGGTGGGAGCATTAGGAAGGTTGGGAACCACCATATTATACTAACTATACTCTCAGCTCAGGGCTCCCCTTGGTACATAGCAACCACAAAGCTAGGAGCCCAACCAAACCAAGTCCATCTGCCACTTTCCAACTTAGGAGATCTTGGCAAATCCTCCATTCTCTCTACATTTACATCTATCTGTAAGGTAAGAAAACCTTTAGTCCTGTCCTCCAAAGGCTGACTCAAGCAACCAGATGGTGATGATGATGGTGGTGATGATGATGATGATGGTGATGATGATGATGATATATAACATTCTACTCATAACGCACGGCTCAATATATACCCCCAAGAGATGACCACTGGCTATGGTTACAGTAAAATGGGAACAGCAACCAATTGTTCCCTAAACTATTTCCTCTACCTTCACATTTCTCAATTATTTGTTTGTTTGCCCCTTTCGGTTTCTTTGACACCCATAACCAAGGCTGACCTTGAGCTTACTCCACGGCCAAGGGCAACTTTTAACTCTTGAACCTCCTGCCTCTACCCACCAAGTGCTAGGAACTGAAGCATTTGCCCCCATACCTGACCAGCCCCACTTTTATGAAAAACCTAAAACCCTACAGATGTAGTTACTAACCCATGCCTATGTCCTCTCTCTCTCAGATGAAAACCACACACACACACACACACACACACACACACTTCCTTCGGCTGTGTCAACCCTAGTCCAGAGAATTAAGGAGTCAATGTGTCGTCTTCAGGAATCTCTTGTCCTGGAATAGCAATTCTCAAAGCCAGGCACCCAGACTCAGAAAGTGTGGTGGCGTATACCTTTAATCCCAGAACTCAGGAATCAAACATGTGGATCTCTGAGTTCAAAGCCTCTGGTCCACATGGTGAATTCTAGGCCAGTGAAGGATACAAAGTGAGATGCTGGAAAGAAAAGAAAGAGAGTGGGGGAGGGAGGATCTAGGTGTTAAGCCTCTGAGATTCTAGGTCTCCTGACACTCCAGAGGAGCCTACCCTAGCCTGAGCAAGAGGGATGCATACACCTGTAAATATACTTCTAAGAGGGGGTAAAAGGGTTTCCACTAAAAAAACAAAAAAAGTTAATGTTTTATTCTTTACCTTGGAATAGCACAAGCGTTTTGAAATGCTTTTGACTAGAAACAAGAACAACAACAACAACAAAAAGAATGTCATAATTTACCTCATTGTATTTATTTTACTTTGTCTCATCCATATATTTTTGTGACTATCAAAGACATGTAACACAGTGACACTGTGACACGCTGTAATTTTCAAATAAATAAATTTACATGCACAGACATAAATCTGGTGACAGAGGAGGAGGATGAAAGTCATCTGAGAGCTAACAGAGCGGAGGCCACCCCTCAAGCTTCCTACCACTGCTGTCATCACTGCCGAACTGTTCTAGCTACTTACGAAGAGAGCTACAGAGAGGGCACAAACGAGACAGAACGGGGGGGAACGTTAGAGTAACAAGTTCAGCAAGAGTTCATGAGCAGGCAAATCAGAACGCAGCACAAACAGCGGTGGAGAACGTTAATTTGATTTAAGGGTAAAGAGCTTTCTGTTCCAAATGAAAACAATCCCATTCTCCACATCTGAGAAGCGATACAGGCCCTGCCAGTCAGAGATAAGGCGACTGCTCGTAACTCAAAGAAAGCCAATGAGAAGAGATCTTTGTCAAGAATGTGACCACAGGTGCTTAGCTCCAAAGCACTGTAGTCAGAGAATCCAATGGGAGGGTCAGCAGCTGACCCCCACAGAAAGGTAGAGTGTAACATAGGCCGACAGCAAGCTGTCAAAGAGTCATTCATTCAGACTGGGATTGGAAGAAACTGATTTAAGCATAGGTACATCTGATTCGACAGCACTCGTGAAACAATGCTGTGTGAGACAGGCCTCTTATCATTGAGGAAACGGAAAGTGGGCGCTGGCTGGGCTGAGAGGGACATGAGTGTTGGGGAAGCTAACAGTGGGGAGGAAGAGGAGAAGCAAACATGGCAAGTGAAACCATGTGCATGGAGCGAAGGACGGACGGAGCAGGTAGCTCAGACGTGGAAGAGGGTGGTACAAGGCAAGACTGGCCCAGGTCTTCCAGTAGAAGGTGCTGTAGGCTCAGTTAAGGGTGAATGTACCCTGCCTTCTGGTGACAGTGTGGATTAAGAAAGGAACAGGGGGCTGTAAGAAGAGGAAAGGCCATATTCAGCAAGACTCTGAGACGCTAATCTCACTAATTTTTCTATCATATAGATGATGGGTCAAAGATGAAGAAGGCACTTTGCACACAGTAGATTAATACTGAATGGATAAAGGCTATAGACCAAGTTAAGATGAGCTGGGTTTCCCTTGCACGGTCTGAAACCCATTCATTCAGGTCCTGTTTCACGCTGTTGAGTTTGCTCCTTAGAGAACTACTTGCTCTAAGAAACAACGCTGGTTCAACAGCAGGAAAAATAAACAGACAATAAAAATTCACCACTCAAGTTTTAATGTAAAGTGTTTACTCTTGCAGAGATTAGCATTTTCGTCTTCTATGCTGAGGGAGGAACATCTGAACTGCTGTTGCAAATGCTGAAAAAGAGAACAAAATTAACCACATACGAAAGTCGGCAATGAGGATGGATCTCCTCCCCAAGTCTGCAAGTAGGTGGAAAGGCTACCGGAACAAGGAAATCAATCGGTATGACATAGTACTTCCTGCGTTCTGCCGTGGCATCCACATGGAACATACTAAGTTTCCACCTTCTTTGTGGTACCCAACCTCCTTGGTACATACAGTAAATCTGGAGCCATCTGGAAAGCCTGAGAACACTGGGGCAGGTCAGACCTACCTGGTTTTCTTCGTGAGAAACCCTCATCTGCTCCTTGAGGACAGACATGCGAGCAGCCTCCTCTTTCCTCAAGACTCTCTCCTTCTTAAGTTCGGGACTCCAGAAAGTCTTGATGCTGTTCATGGAAGACCCCAGTTTGCTGTCCTTAATGTCAAGCTCCTTGCGAAGGAGGTCATTCTCTCTCTGCAGTTCTTTGAGCTGGGCTTGAAGATCCAACATCGTGCTGTCTCTTACCTGCCTCAACATGGAGGGCACCTGGTGGTGGTGGTGGTGGGATGAGCCACCCAGCCCTCCATGTTGATCCGTATATGAAAGGACATCTGTGTGGGAAAGTCCAGCGGAAGCAATGTTGGGACTACTCCCCATGGCTGTGACCCGGCCTCCATAAACAGCTCGATTTGTGGCCCTGCCTAGAGTCATGGTGCCCTTTGGGTAAGTTGTTGATGCCACCCCTTCATGGTCACTCAAGTACATGGGTCCAGACGTGGCATAGGCGGCATTAAGGGACTGGATGTTCTCCATAGACAGAGTCTTGCCTGTCCCTCCCCCTCCCCCACTGCTTGTTCTTCGGTGGCCCAAACGAGGAGACCTTGGCAAACGCGGTGATCTGGAAGGGCTGCCTTCCAGGTTGCCGATTGTTCTAGCACTCCCGTACATTTTTCTTCTGTGACGTGGTGCTACTGAAGGGAAGAAATGCTAGGCAGCGCGATGGCTTAGGCCGATGTTTCCTTCACTGACTGTAGATTTTCACCACATTCTTTGTAGAGTCTGTACCAGGAGATGGCTCCACTCAGAGATCTGCAAAATGATAAAAAAAAAAATTAAAAACAAACGTCTTTAGAATTCTAACTACAATTGCATTGCATCTTAAATATATATTAATAAAAGTAGTAAAATGCCCTCCTAGAAAACACAAGGTCCTCGGTTCAATTCCCAGCAAGGAAAAAAGCCCATCTAGATAGATATAGAATGAAAGGTATATAGAAATGAATAATAATAAGTGGGCGACAAAAGGGTAAATGATGGATGATAGACAGATCGATAAATGATAGTCAGTAGATGATAGATAGATAGATAGATAGATAGATAGATAGATAGATAGATAGATGATAGATAGATAAGAGGTGATAGATAGATGGTAGGTAGATAGATAGATAGATAGATAGATAGATAGATAGATAGATAGAAGGTAGATAGATAGATAGGAGGTAGATAGATGGCAGATAGATAGATAGATAGATAGATAGATAGATAGATAGATAGATAGATAAGAGGTGATAGATGGTAGATAGATAGATAGATAGATAGATAGATAGATAGATAGATAGATAGATAGATAGACTGACAGACTGACAGAGAGACAGATGGTAGATGAGACAGGCAGGCAAACAGATAGACAAATGGATTGGGGTTGGGGATTTAGCTCAGGGGTAGAGCGCTTGCCTAGCAAGCGCAAGGCCCTGGGTTCGGTCCCCAGCTCCGGAAAAAAAAAAAAAAAGAAAAGAAAAGACAAATGGATTAAACATTTAAAATAAATCTTCCCACCCTGCCCCCAAAGTCAAAAGCTATCAAAGGCAAATTCTTTCTTCCTTAAGAAAATTAAGTTCTCCTCTTGATATGTACTAAGTAGGGTTAGGAAACGCAAAATTTCACCACCTAGACAATAAAAATAAAGTAGCCCATATTTAAGGACACGGCCCTCAAATACAAATGCTTAACAAGGACTCTGAGAAACCACTGCCTCATTGAGTGACTAATATCTGCTGCGTGCTGTTCTCCTCCTGTGCCCTTTAAAAATCAGTCTCTCCTTTCCACTGCACCCATCACAACCTCCTAGACACTTCCCACAGTTCAGCACACATTGACACAGTATTCAGAGCCCATTGGCCATCTCAGAGCTAGAATCAAGAGGTGTTTCAACCAGCACGACAACCGTAGGTATGGCCAGATTCTCAAAGCTATTGCCAGGGGAAACAACAGTCCTTCCTGTCTCTTCCCTGCCATACATCTTCCAGGCTAGCTATACGTCTCTACACATGCTATCTATATTAGTTGCCCTTAATCTTCATATGAACCTCTCCCCATACATACAGAAATGGCATGGGGGAAGAGCACCGTCGATTAGAGCTCCTGGTCCCCTAGCTCCTAAAGAACAGTAAGAGAGGCTCCCTATTGCGGTAAGTCAGGTACCTCGGGACATGTTTTGTGTAGCCGAGGTCATAGAGTTGTAATTATTACTTCAATACTGGGACTCCAATGGTCTTAATGGCTGCCTCGTGGTCTCCCGCTCGCAGGAGATCTGTGTGCTTTGCTTCCCAGCAATAGGAGGACAGAGTCTGGAAAAGGGCAGACTGAGGCTCAAATCTCCACAGAGTCGAGAGTGCCTCAGGCAAACATTAAAAACTGTCCTGAGCTTTTCACTTTTCAACAGATAAAATAAATACCATCTAACTGATTATTCTCTGAACGAGATGCTATCTATAAAATACCTTATTGCTACCTGACCTAAAATAGTCAATAAAGAAATTTTTTTTAAAAAGAATAGATTGTTCTTGTTTAGTGTCTCAAACATTAAAAGCATTGACACATGCTAAGGGCACCTTTTATTTTCTTCTGCCTATCATTTCTTCTCCCATCTCTACACACTCTTTCTAGAACAGAGAACAGCTTCTGTCCCCTTAAACCGTTTCTGAATGCACCCTTGCAGTTCACAGGACTAGATGAGGCTGGTTCCCGCTACTCCATCCTGGATGGGATCCAGGTGAGAACATAACCCAAGTCTGTCCAATCACTTTACTCCATTCCAGGCATGAGAAGTAGTTCAAGGAACAGTACATGACTCTCGCTGGTCCAAAAAGACTCCATCCCGTGACTTTAAGGGGAGCGAATAGAAAAAAATTGAGATCATCTTCAGTCAGTTATTTGTTTTCAAGATGGAACTCTGAAAGTGATGGCTGAATGCTCGACCCCAGAAGGGGGCACCAGCATCTTGCCCTTCAAGGCTCTGGGAGCATCACAGAAGAAGAGGCAGAACGGACACAGAAGTGGCACACAACGCTGACTTCCAAGTACTCCTGAACGCACAGTGACTGGGATTGCCTGATAAATCTGTACAAGACTGGCCCTGTGCACATTCTGTAATGAAGTGGGAGAGAGCCTACTGGGGCCCCATCCCTCCTTAAAAGACAACACATAGTTTATGGTTAACGAGGAGGGTATTTTCTATCAGCGATGTAGCTACTGGTACAGTATACGTGCTCCTTTTAATACTCCCTTACCCATATTCATGGAAGCAACACTTAGTAAACTCAATGTTTCATTGCAAAAGAAGGCACGGGGGTGGGGTGAGATCACTCAGTGGGTAAGAAGGGCTTGCCCTGCAAACTTGAGACCTGAGTTTGAGCTCCAGAGTCCATAGGAGAGGGAGAGAGAACCAAGTCTCAAGAGAGTTGTCCTCTCATCTCTACAGGTGTGTCTTAGTACACACACACACACACACACACACACACACACACACACACACACACGAGTACACACAGTAGAAAGAGGACCAGTTGGGAGAAGACGGAGTCGCCATCAGTAGAAAATGGCAAGAAATGGTAGCGAGGGGCAAACACAGCTGAGATACATCAAATACACGTACGCAAATGTCATGATAAAACCCACTGTGTATAAATAATAAATGCTAATAAAAAGGAGGAAAAATAAATAAAAGATGGCTGTCTGAGAACTACCAGGAAGAGGGGGCCTCTGTGGGAGTGAAGCTAGAGCTTAGGGAAGCAGAGCTGTACTGGGAAGTTTGTGAAGCCAAGCAAGGAGCCGACCATCATTTGATATTCTGAATCCAGCTTTCACTGAAGCTCTACCTCGCCCCCAGGCCACTTTAGCTACATATGCCAGATAGACCAACAGCATTGATGGCTCCGAGTCTTGACCTCTTCCTCCCTTCCATTCTCCCTCCTTTCCTTCCTTGTTCTTTTTACAATTATTTCTTTACTTATGTATTATATGTGTGTGCACGTGTGTGAAGGTGAGAGGCCAACTTTTTGGGAATCGGTTCTCTCCTTCCACCATGTCAGTTCCCAGGGAGAACTCAGAATGGCAGCAAGTCCCTTTGCTCACTGAACCCTCTCGCTAGGGCATACCCCTCTGTTCATCTGTGTTCTTCACAATGTCCTCCTAACCTGACTCTGGGTTCAGTCCTGTGACTTGCTTAGGCTGAGGAAACGAAAATAAATGTGAGTGACAGAGAGGCTGTGGAGATAGCACCTGCCGCCTTCTCTCTCGCTCGTTCCCTTTGCCAAACCAAGAAGAGGGTGTTTTACCCAGACAAGAAAACCCACGGAACATAGCCAAGTGGTCCCTGCCTGCAGCCCACCAACCCCGAGCCACGAAAGCAGGCCCCGCCCAGATGAGTGGAGCTGCCTCCTCAGTGGCTGCCCACAGAACAACCAAGCCGAGAGGGGCGGAGCAGCGACCGCACTCCCTTGGAACTTCTTAGAATGTCACACAGGTTGTGTGGCTGGTTGTTCTGCAGCATTGTGGGAGAAATGCGTGACTGGTGCCTTCGCCCATACATTTCTTTATGGCTAAATTCTGTAGGGCCCCTTACACCCTAAGGAGTCTTCACGTGGAGAAATGTTTTCTGTAAATGTTTCCCATTCTATAAAGAGACAGTCTTTAAAAGAATTATAATTCCTTTGTGTCATAATATATATATATGTACGTAAAAATATGCTGTAGCTAAGGTTTTTGTATGAATAATCTCTTCTAAAAAGAGAGTATAAATTCACCAATAATAACTTAATTCTGTTATATAAATGCTTAATGACACAGACAAGACACTGGGACAGCATGAATATTTAATGAGACAGAAAGATGTTACATATTTGTAGTGGACCAGAACAGAGTACAAACCAGTGTGTGTGTGTGTGCATGTGCGTGTGCTGTGCGTGTGCGTGTGCGAGTGCAGGTGGGATTTGCTCCTCACACTTCAACAAATCACAGATATATGCACACACTAGCAAGGAGACTATGGAACTGATACCAGAATTGCCATTCTAAAAGGTATTCATTTTTTTCCCTTTCCTATCTGCACGATCTGAACATTTTTCATAATAAAGACATGGTTTTATAATAAGGATTTTTCTGGGTTTTTCACCTATAACTTCCACAGTTAAATTACTTTTCTGTTTTTACTATGCTTAGGATCTAAGGATTAGGGTCCTGGCTGGACCAACGTTAGAGCTGCACCTCCCTAGAAAGGACTCAGTAGGACTTGTCCTCCTGTGTTCTTCCACTAACTACATCTAGAGACAGAAACGACTCATTTCTCAAGCTAGGTTTGAGGGCTCTTACAAATAACACAAAACACGCACCTGTTCGAATTTAACCTCAGTGAGTCTGCAAGGCGGGCTGATCAGCTAAGGCTTTGGAGTCTTTCAGGAGCCGATTAAAAATGAATTTGTTCCTCTCAGAAATGCACGTGCGACATACATGGCACGTATCATGAAGAAACGCTCTCGTTTAAAAATCACGCATCTACAAACTGGGTAGACGGGTCCGCAAGTCAGAGCACTTGCTGTGCAGGCAGGGAGTTCAAACACCAGGCACCCACAGCAAACTCCAGGCAGGCCTGCGAGCGCCTGTAACTCCAGCCCTGTGGTGAGCACGGGAGGATCTCTGCGGCTTGCTGGCCACCAACCTAGCTGCAGGTTCGTGGGGAGACGCTGTCTCAAAGAGCTAAAGCAGAGAGTAACAGAGCAGGACACCTGACATCTCCGTCCACGTACACACTGTGCCCACATATAAGTACACACACACACCACACACATACACACCGTAGTCACACACGGAGTAAAATAATGATTGTGCCTCCTCATTTGAAAAGCAAACTATTCTGACACCGGCTCCCAGTTCCTCAGAGCCCTCTTTTATCCACCATTAGTATTAGATTTAATGCTAGTATAAGGAACGGAAGCTTTTCCGAAACAGTTAACAACGTACAAAGCCATTCCTATCACGAAGGGTTTGGTAACATAAACCCATGAAACAGGATAAACGTGGCTGTTGGTAATCCCACTTTTCACCACGCTGGCCAGCGTGCTCTCATCTGTTATCTACTCTGTGTCACTGTTATTTTTCTTCAAGCACAGTCGAATCCATATGGGCATGTATACCTTCTCCTTAATTAAAACACACACACACACACACACACACACACACACTTCAAGTTATAGCCCTATCTCATTTTAATGTTTGTGTTTTCCTGTTTCTCCAGCCAACAATACGATTTCAAAGGAGCACAGCTTTTATTTAGCTGCTGTGCTATTTTACTGCTTTCACCTCTATCTCTTGATTCCTAATATTTCCACTGACTCTGCGCTGACTCTTGCCTTTTTACTTCAAACGTTCCCTCGTCTCCATTCACATTTACACATGGCGTTGTTTTCCAGAGCTGCGCATACAACTCTTAGTGCCCTTTGTGATTAGCAGTGACTTCTCAGCCGGGCCAGCAAGACACAGAATGAAAATGCCTGCTGGACAAGCTGAGTGCCTGCTGGCCCAACATGCACGTTGAACACCGCAAGTCCAACACCTGAAACCCATGAAAAGGCTGAAAGAGAGAAGTCACTCCACAAAGGTGTTTTCTGACCTGTGCACATGTGCCATGGTACACACATAAACACCTAAGTATGATAATAAATGTATAAATTGATTTCCTGATCATCATCCTGGATATGCAAAAGAGCTTTATAGTCCAGTTTTTAAAGAATTAGCATCTGAGACTATAATACATGTTTTTTTTTTTCTAAATTGTCTTCTAGATGAGGGTCTCACTAGCCCTGGCTGGCCTTAGAACTATACAGGCTGGGCTGGCCTTGAACTCACAGAAATGCCCCTTCCCCTGCCCCTGCCCCTGCCCCTGCCCCTGCCCCTGCCCCTTCCTCTGCCTCTGGAACACTTGGGTTTAGGATGTGCACCACCACACTCAAGCCTTTTTTCTGACCTTTAAACATTTGTCCTATACCTAAATGCTTACTTAAAATAACTGACCAATTACTATAGATAATTCAGCTGTTAAAGAATGAAGCAAAAAGCACTCAATCGGGGTTGGGGATTTAGCTCAGCGGTAGAGCACTTGCCTAGCAAGCGCAAGGCCCTGGGTTCGGTCCCCACCTCTGAAAAAAAAAAAAAAAGCACTCGATCACATCATTCGTCAACATTTTTTAACAAAGTGATGCTTTCTCCTTGAGTGTCTGCATGTGTATATGTAATTTTGGATGGATCAACATGAAACTCTACATTGAGTCCCATAACCTCCTTTATCCTCAATGTGTTATTCCTGACTTTATCTCCAGTTTCCACTATGCTTGAAGGACAGAAAAATGTTTTATAAGACTTGATTATTTGTGACTACCATAAGAATCCAAAAGACGGATTAGGTTGCCACGGCTGTCAATTTGATTGGGCTAAGAAATGCTTAGATTAGTGGCAGGCGCCTCTGGCTTTCCAGCCGTAAGTACCTCATGAGGATGGTTTACCCACTGATGGATTTAAACTCAAACAAACTCTTCTGAGGTAATGAACTGTGGAAAGCAGAGCCTTGTTGGAGGAAGTCGGTCATAAGGGTATATCATTCAAAGACTATATAGCTCACCCGACCCCTTTCCTCTGTCTCTCACCATGACATAACCTTCTGGATCTTACCCTTCCCAAAACCATGAACCAGAATAAGGAATTCCTCCCTCAAAGGTGTTTTCTCAAATAGTTTGGTCAGACATTTTGGTCACAATGAAGACAGAAGTCTGAACTGTCCAACTGGGAAGAGAACCAACCCCACAGAACATCTCTGGAGACGAGACACCACACAGAAACAGCGCCGATACAAGGAGCAAAGCATTCCATCCAGCAGCAGGCACTAAGACGGACCAATGAAATAAGTCGTCTTGCACTGACGTCAGTCTCAGATGCATGAGTGGCGTTCTACACTACAGCCAACATCAGGACCATCAGCCAAGCTGCAGAGCTGTGGGAGACAGCGAGCTATCGCTTAAAGCTCCTAGACTGGAAGGCTTTGTTATTCAGCAAGACCTGAGCCAGTCGCTTAAAGCTTTATTGAATGGTTATTTAATCATTTATTAAACTGAAGATATGACACGGGCTATTTGTTGAATGAAAATGTAATAATATTGTGATGGAAAACATTTCACAATATTTTAATTGAAAAAGTTCCGGCTGACTAATATTTTGATTGATGAAACACTGGTTATCTCCCGGGTATCATGTTCTAGAAGAGATACAAGACCAAACAATTTATACTCCTGTCTTTGCCTCCGCTATTTCCCTTCAGAGACTATGCTCTTTACTGTCTGCATTCCTTGAAGCTATCATCTCTTCTTGAGGCTACCAAAAATCCTCAAATCAACTAAGACTTCAACACTGCATGTTCAATAAATACACCACCTTAAGGTTAATCTTACCCCTCTCTACCTGTTCTCATCCAGTACTTCCTGAGCAGTTTAGCAAATGTCTGGATTAGTATAGCTGATGAGAATTTGGTTTTATACCAAGAGGTCTCAGAGATGTTAGAATGCTGGCGTGGCCAGAAGATGATCCCAAAATTGAGTGTATGATATAATTATTTATTATATAAATAATTGGCAAGAGAACGCTTTTCCCTTTGAGATAACTGAATATTTTCCTTAAAACGTTCCAATTTCCTCGTACAAGAAATGTTTTTTTAAAGACAGATTAATTCCTGATGTTGAATGCTAGGGTGAAAAGGAGTTGAGTTAGGACATAACTTCTGTCTGCAGGAAATTTACTCCCTAGAATGGGCTTTCTCCAGCAATTCTCTTGAGCTCAGACCCAATATTGTTTGGAGGAATGTTGGCTATAAGAACAAGGTACTATTAAACCGACCTCTAGTGGGGAAAGGTAAACAACAAAAGAATTGGCTAGAACCATGCACAGTTGCCCACACCTATAAGCACAGCACTTAGAAGGTGGAAACAGAAAAATCAGCAATTCGTGGCCAGCCTCAGCTATACAGACAGTTAGAGACCAGCCTGGGCTACATATGATGCTGTCTGAAAAAAAATCTTTACTAGATATGGTCAAAGTATGAAAATTTCATAGTGAAACCCATTATTTTGTAGAGTAAATATAAGCTAACATAAAAAATTGAAAAATGACTGGAGTTTCTGTCCTCAAAAGCTCGAAGAAAAAGAATAATTCGCTATTTATTGTCACACCTCAACAATGAAGTCGGCAATCCACATCAAGCAGCTGAGGAAAACACTGATGTTTGCCCCACCAAGATCACACTATACAAAGGTGTTCCATTCAAGCGACTCCATAGAAACCTAGTCAAATAGGTGATTCGGAGGCCATCAGAATGGAACAGAACAGTATCTTCATGACTACATATCTGCCTCTTTCTTCTAAAATGTTTTTATGCCATCAGTGACAATACACATAGTGGCCACTCCCTTTTCTCACAATGGAAAAGCTAAAAACAAGGACAGTTCCAGTTCTTGCCTCTGGAAGATTTACAGAGGCAATGGGTCAACTGAAGCTGGTTACGGGAATGTGAAAAAGTCAAATCTGACATTCCTGTGTAAATTCTTATCCCCTCTTTGCTGCGACCAGTTTCCATGTATTTAAGGCAATGAACTCCATCAAGATGTGACAAAACCTCTTGGGAGGAAACTGCATTTTCCCTTCTACACGACTGAGTACCTGATAAGAAATTTGGTGATTGTAGATTACCTTGATTCAGTAATGACAGTGATGACAGAGGTTGGATCACTGAAGGGCCACAGTCTAATACTATATAACGGGTTCTCTCCAGTGCTGTTGATAGCCATTTTTTTCCATCTCTGTATCTGACATAACATCCTTGTGCAGATCAGGTGAAACCTCTTGGGATGTCTTAACTTGGCAAATCATTAGCTTTCACCAACTGTAAAGCGGAGGATGTCATCAGATAGCATCTGAGGCCTTCAGCAGAAGTGTCCCCACCAATGTGCCTGACAAGCGTGCTACTGTATGGTTTTCTTTGTTCTGTCACTATAGAAACTCTATGAAGCTTGAGTCCACAATAAACTATCTCTTATCCCTAAAAATAAATGATATAAATATTTGTGTGTACATGTGTGTGCATGTTCATATGTGTGCAGTGTGCATGTGGAGATCAGAGGACAATCCCAGGTGTCATCCTCAGCAAGGCCATCTACTTTCCTTCTAATCTTCATCTTCTTCTTCTTCTTCTTCTTCTTCTTCTTCTTCTTCTTCTTCTTCTTCTTCTTCTTCTTCTTCTCTTCTTCTTCTTCTTCTTCTTCTTCTTCTTCTTCTTCTTCTTCTTCTTCTTCTTCTTCTTCTTCTTCTTCTTCTTCTTCTTCTTCTTCTTCTTCTTCTTTCTTCTTCTTCTCCTTCTCCTCCTCTTCTTCCTTCTTCCCTCCTCCTCCTGCCCCTCCCCCTCCATCTCTCCTTCCTCTTTTCTTTTCTTTTTTTCTTTTTGAGACAGGGTTTCTCTGTATGACCCTGGCTGTTCTGGAACTCACTCTGTAAACCAGACCCATCCTTGAACTCAAAGATTTGCCTGCCTCTGCTGGGATTAAAGTGCTACACTCCAACTCCTGTCCCTTTTAATTTTTTAAACTTAAATATATATGTATATATAGTATATACATACATACATAAATATGTATGTATAGTGTGTGTGTGTGTGTGTTCGCACACACACGCAGTGCGTGTGCATAGATACAATACGCCACAGCACAGTATGAAGGTCAGAGAACAATTTTAGGGAGTTGGTTCTCTTTCTACCATGGGTTCCAGCAATTGAGCTAAGATTGTGAGGCTCACATAAGCACTTCTATTACAAGACATTTCATTGCTCAAACCATCTACCTTCTTCTCATTGGCCTGGAGTTCCCTAAATAGATGAGGCTGGCAGACCAGAGAGCCTCTGGGACCGACTGTCCTTGCCTCCCCAGCACTAAGATTATAAGCAGGCAACCATGACACCACCACACGCCTGTCCTTTTCATGAGGGTTAGGAGATTAAACTCAGATTCTCGTGCTTACCATATCAAATGAGCTATCGCCCCAGCCCACGCATCTACTTCTTAAAATCAAATTTAATTAGCAACCTGACCCAAAGTGAATTATTTGGAAATGAGTTTCTTCTACCAGATTTATAAAAGATCGGGCACAGTTTTCTGGGACCAGACCACCCCTAAGGCTGCTCCACGCAGAATTAGGTCAAGTTTGATCAAGAGGTGCAGACTCAGATAATGAAGTCAGAGTCAGGCTCCCCAGCTGCCACATCCCCTACACCACCTCATGATTCCTACCTGTTCTAATGAGTCAGTCACACCCTCCGCCCTCTGCCCAGCTGTGTTTAAGTTCCCTGGGGTATTTTCAGACACTTGCTCTGACACTCAGGCTTTTTCGGGTTGTTGTCTCCTTGTTTCTCAACCACCCCGGCAGGGTTTTGTTGTTTTTTGTTTTTTGTCTTTTTTTAATTCTCTAAAATGAATTTTTGAGAAAATAAAGATCAGCTTCATTCAGTAATCAATAACGCCTACTTCCCATTACTGACCTCAAGAAGACCATTTTGAGCTTTCTCCTCACCTATAAAAGTTTCTTTAGGAAATAAGGTAATAATAAGCTCTTGCTGTTTTAAATACTCTTACATAGCTGAGAGAGAGGGGGGTGAGGGAGAGGGAAAGAGAGGGAGGGAGAGAGAGAGAGGAGAGAGAGAGAGAGAGAGAGAGAGAGAGAGAGAGAGAGAGAGAGAGAGAGAGAGAGAGAGAGAGAGAGAGAGAGAGAGAGAGCGCATCAGTGGAGTTCCTGATAAGTTCTTTAAAATACCTGCCTGTGTATATTTGTAATATGCAAGAAGGTTAAATTATTCATACCCTCAAGCTGCACAGAAACAGATGTTGCTGACATAAGACGAACTCTGACACCGCCCCCCCAAAGAGATTAGCTGACCAACACCTTCCACTTTAAAAGCATCTCGTGAATAAAACTGGAAGTCCGCGGGTAAATTCTGCTTCAAGCTGAAGCTGGATAGCAGATGGCTGCACGAGCCTATGAGCGTGTTGTCTCTAATTGCATATGGATTCATAAATAAAATATGCCCTCATCCACTCACCCTTTTAAAAGGCTTAAGGACTCTCCAACTAGAAGCTCAGGGGAACATGACTGGGAAGAGCCTTCATTCTTGTCTCCCTCAAGTGTCTCAGACTATCACAGTCTAGAATGCTCTATTTTAAGACAAAAACACTTCCTGCTATCTGCTCTAAATTAGGTTAAGTTTATTTCCACAGATTCTAGCCCTGGCCCATCACCTGAGCCCTGCTGACAGACCGTGTGAGCTGAGGTCATCAGCATCTCCCAAGACTTCATCAGTTTAAAATATCTCTGACTTTTTTTCCCCTGACCAGCTCCTTCCAACTTTTTAAAACTCTGGGTCACAGATGACATTTAATTCCAGAACGAAATCTTTCTACAGGGAGACATGGTAAAGAACAGGACTCAAGCAAGTCTGCCCATGGGGTTAAGGCTGCTACAGACAGACATGTTGAGTTCAAGGCTCCTTAGCATTCGCTTCTAGTTGCCAACACAGAGAGATCCAGAAAGTCACATTAAAATCCAGATTCCAGCTTCTCTTTGGAAAAATAAATAAAAGTAAAGTAAAAGCTGAAAGTCTTGCGATGCCTTGCTCACTTCCCTCCATGACAATGACACACTGGAGCTGAGGAGCACCTGCAGGAAGGCACACACCCCTGCTTTTCCTATCCCTCCACACCCTACGCCTTCCCTCCTGCCCGACTCCCTCTTTCTATGTTTGGCCTATAGGGGGTAAAACACTGGCTGACTTTTACCACATGAAAGACCTAAATAAGAACTCATTCTCTCTCACCACAGACTTCAAGTCCACTCTACCTTCTTTCTAAAACGCTCCCTTAAATCCGTCTCCTTGTCCCCCACGAGTACTGACTGGCACCAGCCCATTACTCCAGCATAACTCTTGTTTGAGCTAGCCCATACCCTCCCGAACCACCTCTCACTTTGACACCCTCTGTTCTATTTCCAAAACATCAGCCAAACTGTGTCAAGTTACAATTATAATCACAAAAATATCTTCACCGCCCACTTAGAACCCTTCAAGGCTTCCCAGTGCTGCATAGATAAACCTTGTAGGTTCTCTTTCCCACTCGCTCCCTGGAGGCTCTCTCCATCACCCCCTCAGAACAAGCCTTCTTGTTGCTCAAATGCATCAAGTCACTTCCTGCCTCTCAGCATCACATAGACCATTCATGGGACTCCTTCCTAATCATCGTTTAGATCATATCAACGGACGGCTTACCTTCTACAAGGTCAATCCATTTGAGTCATGTTGCAGGCCCTGTGGATGTGAGATTTAAGGCCATAGCCCCTTCGCTTTGCAATAGAAGTCTAGTAAAGGAGGTAATGACATACATGGGCAGGCTGGGAGGAAGCCTACAGAATAGACCCTGAGTGTCCAGCTAAACTGGCAGAAACGACATAGAGGATGAGGATTTTAGTGGGAGTTTCCTCTCTTTTAATACAGTTGTTTGGTCTTATTTGTTTTCATAAGCCTAAGCGACAACGCACATGAGAAGGATAAATCTGCCTCCTTTTTGAGACATCTCACTAGGTAGCCAAGTCTGGCCTGGGACTTGCTCGGGCTGGCATCAGCTTCGCACGCGTTGGGATTGTGGGTATGTGCTGCTGCAGGCTTTTATGCAGGTAAATATTAATTGCACAGATTAATTTTATAGTGCCCACCTGTACCACCTCTGCCACTATCAGAACTTTGAACATGGTCTACGGCACACCCAGTTGTCCACACATGACCCCTCAAAGCACTCTACTCACTCATAATGCATTCTAATTTCTTGGGGTTTCTCTTCCTTTCTACCATAAGCCCCAACCGTGCACCCCAGATTTCAATACTCAGTCTAACATTGGAAGACTCCAGAGGGTGATACAGACCCAAGGACCACATCCCTATACATTTCACATGTATACACTGAGCTGGTAAACTGGCAAATACAGCATATTTGTCTTCCTATGTCGACAAATGTAAAGATTAGAAAGGCATTGCTTGAATCCTCAATTAAAACATTTACTAAACAAAATCCAATGGCAAAGAGAGGGTCTACCTACCTCCAAAAACCCTCCATCCTCACTGCTAGTTCAAATATACTCCAGGGGCCTCACGTATATGAATTCTGCTAGCTAGCTCAACCTCTATTTCCAGATATATCCAAGGTAGGGAGGCTTTTTTCTGTAAAGGACGGAATGATGATGCATTTCAGGTTTTGTGGGCCATTTGGTCTCTGTCACAAGTATCTGACTGCCAGTTCAGTGTGACAGTGACTATAGGTGATTTATAATCAGTGCACAAGACTGCATTCCAATAAAACTCGATTTAAAAAAATGTATGACAGGAGATGGATGTGATCCATGGGCTGCAGCCTGTTGATATGTTGTCTATAACCTTGCAAACATGGGTCCCTTGGCAACCTTAAGAGCTGGGATGGGCATACTGCAGCAGGATTGGAGGCAATCAGGGTCACAAGTCTCCAGGTACAAGAGCGGGCTCTGGAATGCCAGGTTCTGCAGACACCTGCACTGGCCCCGATGCAGTCCTCCACAATGGAGAAGCCACAGTCACAAAGGGCCAGAGTGGCCCTGGTAGCTCTTCTTACACATGGCTGAGGACACAGGAGCCATGCAAAACTGTCCTTGACTGTCTGAAAGAGTGAAACTGGGACTCAGTCTCATGGCCCTTCTCACAACACTGAAGTCACTTCCGAGGACATTATGTGACAATTTTATAAAGCTAAGCAGGGAGAAAGACATTGTGTTTTCAAAGAGAGGGGAAGCCTCGAAATCAGATCTGGCTGGGTCTATTCATACATCCCTCACACTTCCTGACGGGGCCTCAAGCAGGTACCTTCCTGTCCTTCAACTGCAAAGCTGGGGGGCGATAACTATTCTCATGGGGAATGGGGAGGTGTCATTAAATGAAATGACACAAGAAAGATACTTAACAGAATGCCCGGCATCAGATAATAGCCAATTAAAGCCAACCTGGATAACCTTGATATGCCTAAGGCCACTAGAAACCTCAAAACTATCTTGGAATTCTCTCAACTCATTAAGTTTAGCCCCGTCTGACTGGCTTGGGTCAAACTGTTCGTTATTTAAAAGTGCTTCAGGCATTGTTAATTTTGTTTTTTAAGAGGTGGGCTCTCCTTTCTTCCTCCTGGACAGATAAGAAGCTATGGGCTTAGCAGTAATATTTTTTATAGTTTTATAGTTTTATAGATTGTTTTCACACAACGTATTTTAATTATATTTCACCCTCCCCATACTCCTCCCAGAACCTCATTTGCCTACCTACCCAACACACTCTGTCTCGGTGCCCCCCCTGAGCACAAAAACAAAAATCAGAACAAACTAGCAAAAGACAAAAAAGTATCAAAACAAAACAAAAGAAAAAACAAAGTTCATTTTGTGTTGGCCACCTTTTTTGTATTAGCCTGCCCTGAACTGAGGTTATTAAACTCAGTAAGACTCAGATTTTCCTTTTGCCAGTGGGTATCAATTTTAAACTGCTTCTTAGTTAGGATGTATTTTGGGGGGAAAAATTGCAGGCTGCAACATTATATACCCATAGATATTAAGGAATATCAATAGTAAAATAATATTAAATGCTACAAAAATATGAGTTAGGAGTAAAATAAATCCCACTTGCTGTAACTGAAATTGTCAAAAATGCTTCCCAGTCATTTTCCCAGAATCTCTATAAAACTGAATCATACGTGTGCACACCTCACTGCTTTCTCTGGTGTGCAGACCTCACCGCTCTCTCTCTCATGCTCATTTTATAATTACTGTTTTCCATGCACAGACTTAGCAAGATTACACGTTCAGCTGCCTCAGATTGTTTTTTATAGCCAAGTACTTGATCGAAGAGGTTGACCACACTCCATACCCCAAGTGAGCAGGAGCTCCCTATACCCCAGGTTTAGTTTTACTCTTACTGTCAGCCATTGCCTCTGTGTACATTTTAAACCCTATCCAACTATTCCAAAGTATGAACTGAAAATGTAAAATAACTAAAAACTTTCTAAAGAAAGATGCTATTAAAGTATAGAGCTAAATCCAAAAGTTAAAAGCCTAACAAAAGTCAAGCAGTAAAAGGTCAAAGTAATGAGATATTAAATAAAATTAAATTAACGGATATGGCTGGTACAATATGCTGAATACAGTGTTATTCATGGCCTCACATGATGGGAAAAATATACTGGTTGCACTGAAGAAATAACTAAGATTGCTAAATTTGGTTTTAAAACATCTGTGCGCCTCCTTTAATCTGCAAACGTGAAATGTCAATTGGCAACACTTCAGCTATAATACACTTACCAAAAAACAGCTGGGGATTATCAGGTCTTAACATTAAAAATCCCCAATCTGTCCACCAACAGGTGTTCCAAAGAAAATGACAGAAAAGGTAAAAGAAATACACACCTCCATGCCCTTAACCTCTGACACTCAACTGTACAAAATGCTTCTTCATTGGCAACAGCATTGTGTAAGGGGGTTCTTGCTAGAAAAAAATATATATATATACAAAATCACATACACTAGAAAAATTTTAGCAACAAGAAGAACTCAAGAACATGAGGTGGAAAATAGCTTAAATGTGCACATTTCAGAGCAGAACATTCACATGTACCTCATGTATGCATATATCCATGTGCTCGTGTCTGCATACATCTATGTGCTCATGTATGTATATCTATGTGTTCATGTATATATACATCTATGTGCTCGTGTATGCATACATCTATGTGCTCATGTATGCATATTTATGTGCTCATGTATGCATACATCTATGTGCTCATGTATTATACATCTATGTGCTCATATATATATACACATCTATGTGCTCATGTATATATACATCTATGTGCTCATGTATGTATACATTTATGTGCTCATGTATATATACATCTATGTGCTCATGTATGCATATTCATTCCATCTACAAAGAAGGCAGCAGTGCCTCATTAGCATGGCTGATGCTCATGAAGGAATTACATCTGAGCCTTTAAAGAGAAACAAGAGCACAGTGCTGAATTGGATTCAGAAACCTCTTGAAAAACTGAATTTTCAGTGCCTAAGAATTCATACATTCAGTCATCAGAAGATCTCTTGCTCATGAATTCTAATAGAAAAAAAATGAAAAGGGAAACTAAGACACATGGCTGGAATCTACTCACTGGATATTTCTAAAGAACAAATCCAGAAAGTAGCTTCTATCATGCCAGAGGTCCTGCACAGGAAATGGGGTCACATCCCCATTATTTGGACTTGTATTAACAACTCTAATTATTATACAAGGCTGTCAACTACTTTAAACCCTATCATCAGATGAAGGCCTCCAGAGAGTGATGAATGTGTACTCTAAGGGAACTCAATGAGAAGAAGTACAGAAACGGAGAAAATCTAGGTTTTTAACGAGGCAGAATCGGACATGGGGGACAGATCCAGAATCACGTCCATTAAGGAATTTGCAAAGCTCATGAGAGTTCAAGTGCTGTCTTTTTTTTTTTTTTTTTTTTTTTTTTTGAGTAATCTGAAGACAAATACTAGGAGAGCATTCTTGATCACCACAACAGACAGGCCCGTTGAGTTGGAGCATCGCCCTGCAGCCTAAGGAATCATTGTGAGTGGATGAGAAAGGGAAGAAGATGGACTGAGGAACCTAAAGCACACATTCCCACTGGGTAAAAGGTGGAGGATGCCATACTCCTTGGCATGAGTCAAAGTTTCACAGAAGTTAGGTTTGTGAGAAAATTGAGTCATCAGCCAGTGCACAGCAGGGTAGACCAGTTGACTGCCAAAGAACCCGCCTACAATAAATAGTCAGTCATATTCCAGTTACAAGCAGCAATTTAGTGTATGCAGTTAAGTTAATGATGTTAATTTAAATTATTAATATGAGAGTACTCAATTTCTAAATTGATTTGGGCTTTATCAAAGTATAAGACATTTAAAAGTGATCTCACCAGCCGTATGTTTATATAATTAAAGTATCACTATAGTAATTTTATTCCAAAGAGAGCCTACCCAAGTTTGAGAAACCTTAAGAGATTTAGTACACATTAGATGTGAGTCCATGATCTCATACTTATTATCTATTTAACTTTGAGCGTGTTAGTGAGCTTCACTAAGCTTTACTCAGTAGAAAGGCCTCAGCTGTAATGATGGCTACTTTACCAAATTAAGTGAGTGATTATTATATCTAAGAACAGAGAAATGCTTGGCTGAATGCCTGCCAAGGCTTACTGAGTATCGTTACTACCGCCACCACACCACCATCATCATCACCACCACCACCATCATCGTCATCACCACCATCATCGTCATCATTACCATCACCATCATCATCAATTTTGATCAACAGATACAATGGGATGTTTTCTTCAACCCTTTAATATAATATTTCTTCCTTGTGAGTAAAATAGAATTAACAATGTTAAAAATCTTCCCATAATGGATCTACAAAGATTAACTGGTCAAAAAAGTCATCAAAAGTATAGAGGTGAAAGCAAAATTCCAGGTAGCTGTAGCAATTGTTCACAAGCCTACAGTTTCCCTGTGGTAGGATGAGAATCTTTCTCGTTCCACTGAAAAGTGGCTTGGCCACATGACTTAGTTGAGACAATGACCTGTGAGGAGGGGAGACAGGAGCCATATCTAGGAGCTACCCTGTGGATAAATCATTGTTTCCTCTCCACTGTGAGGATAACTATACAAGGGTGAGCCCTCCAGCCCAAGTGCCAGGGTGAAGACAACCAGAGACTACCCACCAGAGCAGATGAGGTACCGTGCTAAACCAAATCTGAACATTTAGGTTAGAACGCCGGACAGCATTCTCTCACTTCTCCCTCTCCTTTTTTTCCTGACCCAGCCAGGTAATAGCATCCTTCAGAACAGAATTCTTTACCTTAGGTCTCTAGACAGATGTAAATGTCTGTAAGTTATGTCTTTTTAGACATCGATGAACATACCTAGGCATTGTAACTGCTTCCGTGTATATTTTCTTTATCTGTCTATCCAAAACAAAAAACAAAAAACAAAAAACAAAAAACAAAAACCTTTCTTCCTGATGTTTGGACATAAAGTGAAAACAAAAAAGAATGCTCAAAGGGGGCTCCATCTTGGCGTGCCATGAGAGAGCTGTACAAACAGTGCAGAAGTAAGAGTCAGCTAGAGCAATAGAACTCGGAATTTGAACGGTCAGTACGTGTATGAATACTTGTCTCAAGCACAGCTTGATAATGAGTCCAGCTGTCCCTGTCCCAGGCACACCCCCTCTTAGAAGGGCAAGAGAACGAGGCTCCAGGCAAGGCTATCTGTGATCCTATCTTACAGCAGAGTTTCCTATTGCACTAAGCCACCATTTCACGTGAGCCTCTCCAAGGATAGATAACTCAGTCCTCACAGCTCACCGAAGGCATCAGTCGTATCTCTCTCATCTTCCTAACCACTGCAGTGTTGTAATTAGAACCAGTTCTGTGTAGAACACTTGAAGCATGGCCTTTGAGGCCAAGAGTACAAGATTCAGATCCCAGTTCCTCCACCTACTTGGGTCAGGAGCCTGTGAGCAGACGCACTGATCGTCGCTCTGAAATGAACATTTTAGAGAGCCCCGAGGGACTTCCCACTGCCAGGAGCAGCATCTCCGCCCGAGGGCTCCTTTTGAACCTTGGGAAGCTGATCTTCCCCTGTAGGAGACGGAGCAGAAGTGCCAGGGAATTAAATATCCTCAAAAATATCCAACGCCATCGCGAACAGCAGAATTACTTGTATTAGCCGAAAGCATCAAACAGGGAACTCAAACGTGGCATACACAGACAATGTGATGTTGTTCAGCCTGCAAAGGGAATGAATGAACTTCTAACAGGTGCTGCAACACAAATGCAGGAAGCACTAGAAGGCACCGGAGCTTCATACCCAACTCAGTCCTTTGCCTAAAGGGAATCCATCACACAAAAGCTAGAGGAACTCCCAAACAGCGTGCAGAATGCCCAGGACAAGCAGATCAAAATGACTTGGGAATCCGAGGGCTGTGGCTTGACGGTGCCGTCCTCTCTCCGGCCATCTTAGCAACAGTCAAGGTATGGTTGGTCTTATTCTAGCTCCATACTGCACCATTCTCACAAATGAACCTAGAACCATAACGTGGCATTCAAGTGTGTTCCTTGCCAGGCACCACCTGTTCAACAGAACATACCGAGAATGCTGTTCCTTCAACTTTCATCTATGCCTCGGGCAAGCCTACTCTATATAAAAAGACTGACAAGGGCTAGATATACACCTTAGCAGTAGAGGTTATGATTAGTATATGCAAGGCTCTGGGTTCAATCTCCACCATAAACAAACAAACAAACAAACACAAACAAAGTAATGAATAATCTAATGTCTAGGGACAGAGTCATCTCTCTCAGGCTGGCCTTGAACTCTGTGTGTAGCTGAGGATAATCTTGAACTCATAATCCTCCTGCCTCCCACTCCTGTATGCTGAGATGTTAGGCATGCCCAACCATGCCTGGTTTATGCAGTGCTCAGAATCAAATGCAGACCCTTACACATGCTAACAAGCACTCTGCTGACAGAGCTACATGCCGTCTCTTAGAAAATGTTTTTCCGAATATGTATTTTCCTAAAAACCTGGACAAATGCTGACTAAACAGACATGTCCAAATGGAAGAGGATTCTATTTACATTTTGCTCTTTAGCATAACTCTCAACACTTTCCCCCCTGACATCTCACACAGTAAGACTTCTAACCTTTTCTTCTTCCAGTCAACCAGCTATAGTTGATCATGTTGAAGCATTTGACTAAACACTGTATATTCTGGGCATAGCTAATGGCTTCCGTCTTTGCTCAGTGACATCATGAAGGTCACTCTTCTCCCCTTTATTGATGCCTATGCTTCACCTCTATTGGTGCCCCCTTCACCTCTATAAAGTAGCAGCAACATCCATGAGTCAGGTGACTGTCCAGATACTGTGGGTGACTCTTCTAAAATACAAGTGCTCCCCGCAAACAAAGATACGCCACAGCGCCCCAAACATGGGTTCCTAAGTGGAGGTGCAAGGTTCAGAACAAGGTGTGAAAGGCAGTTTATCTATGTTGTCTTTTAGACGTGTGAAGTCCAAGGCAGGCAGGACACATAGCACATGCAACAGAGTTCTCACCTCTAACTCCCAGCTGGAAGCCTGTCAGAGGATAGCCAAACCATTTCCATCCATGAACTTTCTCAGGCCACTCTTGATATTCTATAAATCACCCCACACTTCTATCTTGTCATTCTAACGGGCAGTTTGACCCCATCCACTTATGGCAAACACTGACCTTTGCGTTTTTAAAGCAAGGTCCGAGTTCTAGTCTCTGCTTAAATCTCACTGCAAAGCCTTTGGTCCTTGATGGCATTTAGAACCTCTGAGTGGTGTGGAGTTCCACCGCAGGTCTTTGGTCAAGAGGATCCTCATCTGGAAAACGGTCTTTGAACATCAGCAAGGCTACATAAAGTATGTTTAGTCAATGAAGTCCCAGTGGCTGCTGCTGGGATGTCTAAGGCCAAATCTAATCCTGTTGTACCCATTTTGTCATCACTCTACCAGTTTCAACCTCCTTGACCCAAACCAAGCCCCAAATCACTCCCATAAGTACAAGGTCCCAGGTTCAATTCTAGTACAGAAAAAAATTTTTTTAATCTTTTTTTAAAAAAAAAAAAAAAAAAAGCAACTCACAGTCTCTGTGTCAACCCTCACCCAAGCTCTAGCTCTAGCTTCTTCATAGCTCACAGGATACTTGTGCCCAGTCACCCTCTCAGGCCTCTCTCACCACACTACACCCTCAGCCAAAACACTGGCTCCACAGGCCCACCTATATTCACCTCACCAAGCTCTGAATCTCCTCCCGTTTTCTCATTTTGGATCTATGCCCATACTATTCATCTGGTATTTGTACCACCAAAACCCATGCTCTTTCTACACTAGTCACCCACTTGTCCTCCATGACACCTTAAGTATCACCTTACTCAGGAGCCCTTCCCTCTTTGTTCTTCACGAATCTCTCAAGTCCTCTGTGACAGGCTGGTTGCTCCCCAGAAGAGAACCACTGCTACTACCAGACACTCCAGCCTTCAAGCCCCCAAAGCGCCTGCTCTGGTTACAGTCCTCCTCATACCCAGAAGAGACCTGCCATGGGGTAAGTATACAGACATATGGCAGCTATATAAATAGTGGATTATTTCCTTATTAATAAATCTACCGGGTTGGGGATTTAGCTCAGTGGTAGAGCGCTTGCCTAGGAAGCGCAAGGCCCTGGGTTCGGTCCCCAGCTCCGAAAAAAAGAACAAAAAATAAATAAATAAATAAATCTACCATAAGAGCACACATGGTGTTTTTGTTCCTGAGGTTGACATTGCAAAAAATGTCATTTATTTGATTGAAAGTTATGTAATGGAAAGTCTGCATGCATGAACAGATATCTGTGTATGAGGATGTATGTGTATATATGTGCATGCGTGTATGTGTATGTGTGTGTACACACATGTGTCTTACACGATACACATGAAATAAGATGACCTAAGTGATGAGAAACAGAGGTCCCAAATAGGACAAATGGCAAACACACAAAGGGAACCCAGGCCAGTGTTACATTTCTATAGCTAAAAGGATCTGCTTGAAGTTATTCCAAGCAACTATTCATGTTGTGAATTCAAGGTGGGTCATCCGTATATTTGAGGTCTGTGTATATAAAAATAACAGTTTCTTTTCATCCCTAACAAAAATGGTAGAGAATCCCCCTTGTGTGTCAGCCCCTGCTAACTGATCCATGTCCCCAGGCACGATGAGCAGCCCTGGACCCTGTTCCAACTAGCATCAAACAGGATTTGTCCTCATACAGCCCACAAGAATGCAGAGCCATCATCCCATTCACTACCCAACCTTATGCTCCCTTGGGGGGTAGGCCCAGGAACAAGCAGGAGGAAGCGCCAGATTGGGGAAGAAAGGAAGAAGAGGAGGTAGAGGGGAGCTTTACAGCCTGGACAGGAAGAAAACACACATCATCAGGAAAGACCAGACACCATTTTCTGAGAGACACACATAAAAAGAGAGTCAACAGCTCTGCTCCAAGGATATACTGCCCCTGCTCTTCAAGGTCATGACCGTTAGCCGGAACTGGCTGGCAGGAAAGTAACATGGCAAGCCTGCCTTCAACCAGGCGATGAACACCATCGTGAAAGGAGTGTGATGTCTGCCAGTTCCACTGAGAAACAACCAGGGGTCACAGGCCTCGCCTGACCTCACATCTTACAGAGACACCCAGCTCTGCACCTCCAAGGAATAGGTTTCCACCGCAGAGCAGCTCCGGGGCAGCAAAGACCCTTCGATCACCGCCAACGCACAGAGGATGCACTCCCACCCCGACGGCGTCCGCTGTGTCACAGTGAGATTCACAGCATAGGAACCAAGAGCTGCAGAGCACAGCAAGGTTTAGCTTCCTATGAAGCCCTGCTCTTTCTTGCTATAATTAGTCATGCCATTTTAGCAGAAATGTCTCTCCTAGTTTGCATAAGGAGATGAGAGTATTCTTACAAAACAGTCAAACTGCTCCATTCCCATTCAAGCTCTTGTCTTCTGACCCACTAAGAAGTTATCTTGAATTAATAGATCTTTCCTCAAGTATGTGAGGAGAATGTGCTTTGCTGCCTACAGTTCATTCATACTCAACACTGTGTAGGGGTGGAAAGCAGGAAGGCAAGAAAAGAGGTAATTTTAGACACACACGCACACACACACACACACACACACACACACACACACACACACACACAAGTTCAATGAGGCCTGGAGAGATGGCTCATCCGTTAAAGTGCTTCTTGTATAAGAGTGAGGACTGACGTTCATATCCCCAGAAATCCACATAGATACCAGGCAGTCACAGATGACTTCCTGTGAGTCTGGCCAGAGAAATCAGAGCCAGGGACCCTCAGAGGAAGGTGCCTAGCAATATCAAGGACTGGTCATATCAGGGAGCTCTGGGCTTAACTCAGAAAACCTGCTTCAGTGAATACCATAAAAGAAAACTGGAGAATGATTTTCAACATCAAACTGTGGCTTTCACCTGCAGGTATACACATGTGCGCCCACACAGATGTGTGCCTACACGCATACAAAAGCATGTGCATACACACGTGCACACACATGTGCACCCATGCAGATGTGTGCCTACATACATGCAAAAGCATGTGCACACATTCACAGGAGAAATGGGAAGGAAGGAGTTAACGAAGAAAGCTGCTGTTGAGAGGCATCTGTGAGTCCTGTCACTGTTTGCTCATCTCCAAATGTATCCAAGAGATGGCTTTTCACCCTATATTCATGCCGTGGGGCTGTAATCTCATCATTGACTTCCAGGAAAAGCAATCAGTTCTTTCCTGAAAGGGCTGGCTCCCTTCCTCTCTCTCTCTCTCTCCTTCCCCTCTCTCTCCCCTTTTTTAATTTTAGTGAGTGCCCGTGAGGTGCCAGCCAGCAAGTACAGACTTCCTGGGCTCTGACCAAGAAGAACTCTCCCTGGCAAAGGCAATGTACGTTCGAGAGCAGAGGGTAGACCTTAGAAGCAACAGATCTCAGAGGCAAGGGAAGAAGATGTGCCCAAGACGTCAAGGTCACAGTCCTAGGAATCAGGTGGTAAAGTGAGGAGAGAACTCAATTGGAGGATAAACTGAGCCAGTCCAGGAGAAGGGTGCCCAATATTATCTCAGTTGGCCAGTGAGGTAGAGACCTTGGGCTTCTCCCACTGAGACAGAGTGAGTAGAAATCACCCAAGCCTCAACCCTGCTTCTGTGACGACCCAGCCCCTCATGCTGTTTCGCCATTGATGCGTGGCCCTTAGTTATTGCTTTTTTTTTTCCTTTGTAGGGACAGTCACCGGTCCTACTGTGTCCAGTAATAATTAAGTAGCCTTGAGAGTCAGGCGGATGTGAGTCTAAATCTGGCTATTGGAGCTCTGCTGTGCCTTGAGTTCATCTAATAAATAGTTCATGAAGATCCACTGTGTGGAAACCTTTCCGTAGGCCCTGGGATTGTATGATCACCACACCATGGAAGGTGGCTCTGGACGGTCTCACACTGCACATGTGATGGCCTACCATAAAAGTGATACAAGTCACTCAATACGTGCATAGGAGGAGAGAGGAAGCGGCCATGGGAACATTAGCAGTCTACACTACAGATGTCAAGACACAAGATGTCTAATATAACATTTATCTATTAAAGAGTGTGTAAATAAGACAATTGGATAACTACAAGAGTCACAACACCCTGCTCCTGGGAGAGAAAACAGCTATCACTTGAAAAAAAGAGACTTCATCATAAAGACACCTCAGGCCTCACATAAACCTGAACTCTTGAATTTTGAAGGAAGTTATTTTCCATGAATTTACCTAAGAGGAAAAACACGTATGGGACTGAAAAACATTGGAACCTCTAAGGAGAGGACGAATTCTTGCACAGATTTAAAGAGGGGAAGAGAAGCGGAGACGAAGACCTGGAAAGTCCCAATAGCCCCTCTCATGAAAGCTCTTGAGTGTCTAAGAGGTAACAGCCAGAGAAGGAAGTTGACTGACAGGCTCTGAAGCACCGCTGCAGCTCCCTCCAACTTCGCTCTTAAACACGAAGACAGCGAAGACAGCGGAACAAGAGCTCAGTCACATCAGACGAGGTCATCCAGGGCTCCGTACATGGCTCTGACGATGAGCAGGATCCCCCACGCTCCCTCCAGCTCTGAATCATGATACACGGTTCATCAGCAGCTCTCTCCATTACTCATCCCCTACTTCCTGGCTAATGTGAGGCCAGGGAGAGAGTCTAATGCTAACCTTCAGGAAGCGTTTGCTTTGTTCTCAGAAGATTACAGTCTAACGGAAAATCATGACTTACAGTCACCCCACCGCATTCTTATCTCTCTCTCTCCTGAAGTCGGCTGGATCCCAAGCTTCCCCTCTGCCTTCATTCCCTGTAAAACTGGATGTCTCGTTCCCACTAACACTGGACATCACATACCCAAACCTTGAGGCCCAACTACCAGTCTCTAACCCATGAAATCAAACTCCATGTCTTCAGTCTGGGACTAAGCTGCCTACTCAACCTGATTTGAACGTTACTTTCCAAGGTGATTGCTACTGCGGTTCTTTATCCTCTGCGGCCGAAGGTAAGCCTAAAAAAAATCAAAGTAATAACTGTTTTGAATGCCAATCCCTCTACTTACTAGTTCTGTGATCTTGGGCAAGTTCTTTAATGTGTCGGAGCTTTAATGCTGCCATCTGCAAAATAAGTAGGATAGTGTCCGCTTTGAGGAAGTCTTAAGAAAATACACATCAAAGAGGATT
>NC_046166.1:2032590-2041794 GCF_011064425.1 Rattus rattus | reverse complement strand
ACTGGAAGCCATAATCTATGTGCAGAGGCCCTGGGGCATGCTGCCTTTAGTCTCTGTGAGTTTATGTGAGCTTTGTTCATCCTGATTTAGGGGAGGGCTTTATTTCTTTGATGTCCTCATATTTCTCTGGCTCTTTACACCTGGTCTCCACCTCCTCCTCCTCCTCCTCCTCCTCCTCCTCCTCCTCCTCCTCCTCCTCCTCCTCCCTCCTTCCTCCTCCTCCTCCTCCTCCTCCTCCGGATGCCCTGAGTTCTGAGGGGAGGGATCTGATATAAACATCCCATTTAGGCTCAGTGTTCCACGGTGGTCTCACACCTCTCTCTGTGTAATGTCTGGTGTGGGTCTCTGTATTTGTTCCTATGCACAGAAGCTTTCTAAAGACGGCTGAACAAGGCTTAATCTTATAAGTATAGGAGAATGTATATCATTAGGACTCATATTTTACCACTAATTTTTTTCTTTTAGGCCAGTATTATTTGGTTTAACACTAGGTCCCTGGGATATATAGTCTCAGATTCTTAGTCACCCAGTGCCTACGTATGGGTCCCATGTGGTGGAGTAGGTCTTAAGTCAAGTCGGATATTGTTTGGTTGTTCCCATGACTATCTCATTAGATGAAAAAAAAGGTCTGGCAAAAAATCTAACACTCCTTTATGATTAAGTCCTGGAGAGATTATGAGTACCCACATACCTTTGGATGCCTATTTTTGATAAAGAAAATAGAAATGCACACTGTAGATGTTGTCTTCGGCAATGGGGACCTGCTGTCAGTTTGTGGAGAGCCATCTATAGTCTTGGCAACATCCCGGGTCATTTGGGGGTTTCCACGGGCTCTCCCTGGCTAACTACTCAATTGGATGTAACCCATTTCCGGTACTGGAAGTTTCATTTGGTGACAAAAGCTTAGTTAGGACTCTGACTCCCTGTTATTTGGTGATTTCATTTAGATTGCTCACATGTGTATATTTCTACTCTGTTCCCCAGTCCCTCACTCTATAACTAACCTCTGTGGTTCTATAGCCTGGTTATCACTGTGGGTCTACAACTTGGTTATCATTGACTTAACGGCTAATACCCACATGTAAGTGAAAACATACTATATTTGTACTTCTGGGTCTGGGATACCTCACTCAGGATGATTTTTTCCTAGGTCTAGGAATTTCATAATGTCACTTTTTAAATGGCCGAGTAATACTCCATTGTGTAATGTACTATGTTGTTTTTTTAAAATCCATTCATCTCTTCAGGGACAACTAGGTTGCTTCCAATTTCTGGGTATTATAAATAAATCGGTAATGAACATGGTTGTGGTAAGGTGAAGCGTCCTCTGGGTGTATGCCCAACAGTGCTATAACTAGATCTCCAGGTAGCTCAATTCTCATCTTTTTGAGGAACCGCCACACTGATTTCCATAATGGATGTGCACGTTTTGCACCACTGCCACCAATGGATGAGTGTTGCTCTTACTTCACAGTCTCATCAGTATGAGCTGCCACTGTTTTATTGATCTTATCCATTTGAAGGGCATTAGATGAAATCTCCAAGCAGTTTTGATTTGTGCTTCCTGGTGGCTAAGGATGAGGATGAACATTGCTTCAAGTGCTTTCAGCCATGTGAGTTTCTATTGCCAATTCTCTGTCTAGATCTGTTAACCCATTTTAATTAGGTTATTTGCTTTCTTGATATCTAGCTTTTCTCCCCCAGTTCTTTGTAGTTGGAAAAAACCTTTTCCCATTCTGTTGTCAGCCGCTTTGTCTAAATGGCAGTGTCCTTTGCAGTGCAAAAGCTTTTTAGTTTCATGAGGCCCCACTTATTAACTGCTAGTCTTAGTCCTGTGCTAATGTTCAGAGAGTCTTTTCCTATGCCAATGACTTCTAGGCTATCACCCACTTTCTTTTCTATTATGTTGAATACATCTGGTTTTGTGTTGAGGTCTTGGATCCACTTGACTTATGTGCAGGGTGATAAGTATGGATCTATTTGCATTCTCTTATGTGTGGTCATCCAGTTCAACCATCACCATTGGTTGAAGATGGTGTATTTTTTCTATTTTCTTTATCAAAAATAGGCGTCCATAGGTATGTGGGTACTCATAATCTCTCCAGGACTTACTCATAAAGGAGTGTTAGATTTTTGCCAGACCTTTTTTTTTTTCATCTAATGAGATGGTCATGTGGTTTTGTCTTTCAGTTTGTTCATATGGTAGCTTGCATTTACGTATGTTGAATCATTCCTGAATCTTTGGGATGAAGGCTACTAGATGATAATGGTGATCTTTTTGCTGTGTTCTTGGATTTGGTTTGCAAGTTTTTATTAAGAATTTTTTTTGCATCTATGTTCATGAGGAAAATTGGTCTGTAATTCTCTTTCTTTGTTGTGTCTTTATATGATTTGGGTATCAGGGTGACTGTGGCCTCATAAGTGAATTAGGCAATGTTCTCTATTTCTATTTTGTGGAATGATCTGAAGAGAATTAGCATGACTTCTTCTTTGAAAATCTAGTAGAATTTTGCACCAAAACCACTTGGCCCTGAGCTTTTTGGCTGGGAGATGTGCTGGCTGGTTTTATATCAACTTGACAGATACTAGGGTTATCTGAGAGAATGGAACCTCAATTGAGAACATGTGTCTATAAGATCCATCTGTAAGGCATTTTCTTAATTATTGATTGATGAGGAAGCACCCGGCCCATGGTGGGTGGAGCCATTCCTCGACTGGTGGTCCTAGGTTCTATAAGGAAGCAGGTTGAGTAAGCCATGGGGAGCAAGTCAGTAAGCCAGTAAGCAGCACTCTTCCATGGCCTCGGCATCAGCTCCTGCTTCCAGGTTCCTGTCATGCTCGAGTTCCTGTCCTGACTTCCTTCAGTGATGAACACGTGGAGGCAAAACCCCAAACTTTTTTCCCTAAACTGGTTTTTGGTCATGGTATTTTTGTTACAGCAATAGAAGAAACCCTAAGACAGAAACTTAAATGACTGCTTCTATTTCACTAGTGATTAGTAGGTCTGTTTAAATAAATTATTTGATTTTATTTAACTTTGGTAAGTGGTCTGTATCAAGAAAATTATTGATTTCTTTTAGATTTTTTGGTGGAATACAGGTTTTTAAAGTATGTACTTAAGGTTTTCTATATTTCCTTTGTATCTGTTGTTATTTCCTTTGTATCTGTTTTTATGTCCCCCTTTCCATTTCTGATTTTGTTAGTTTGGATATTCTCTCTCTGCCTTTTAGTTAATTTGGATAAGGGTTTGCCAATCTTAATTTTTTTTCAAAGAACCAACTATTTATTTCATTGATTCTTTGTATTGATTTTGTTTCTATTTCATTGGTTTCAGCCTTGGGGTTGGTTATTTTTTCTCATCTACTCCTTTGTGTGTGGTTCATGTTCTAGCACTTTCCTGTGTGCTATGCATTTTCTCCAATTCTCTATGAGTTTCACTGGTCTGCACAATGAAATCCTGACTCAAAAATTATTTGTACCCTAACTTACCTTCTATGTAAGTGACATCTATGACCTATTTTCTACAATATTCGGACTATTTTCTTATTTAATGACATTGTTCCCTCTCCTCTTTTTTTCTTTGTCTTTCAGTAATCCCCTCCCCCCCACATCATCTTGCGTTGTATTGGAATTATAATAGTGACATTGCAGTAATAGGTAACATTTTTTGGGCTTTGGCTTTTGTTGAGGCCTGGATCAAGTACATTATGTGCTTAATCTCATTCAGTCCTTGTTAGCAAGGCTAGTAGGTTCACAGAAAGAAGCTGTATTTTTCAGGGCCCTCTAGAGTAACAGAACTTATAGAATGATTCCATCTATCTGTCTGTCTGTCTATCTATCTATCTATCTATCTATCTATCTATCTATCTATCTATCATCTATCTATCCATCTATCTATCTATCATCTATTTATCTGATTGATTTCGGGGCTGTGGTCCAGCTAATTGAACAATGGATGGCTATGACCGGAAAGTCCAGTCATCCAGTAGTTGCTCAGTCTATGAGACTGGATGTCTTTGCTGGTCTTCAGTATATACTGGAATCGGAGGAAGTAGCCTCTAATGAAGGAATGGACTTGCTAGTAAGGGAAGAACAAGCAGGCAAAGAGGAAGACCTTCCTTCTTCCATGTCCTTACACAGGCTTCCAGCAGAAGGTGTGGCTCAGATTAGAGGTTGGTTTTCCCAGCTCAAAAGATCTAGATTGAAAGTGTGTCCTTCTATCTTAAAGATCCAATTAGAAGTAGATCTTCCTACTTTAAGCAAAAATCCCTTACAGGTGCCCTCCATTTGGGGGTTTTAGTATACCTACTCTGGACGTTGTCTTTATTTTTAAACATATATTTTTTATTAATTTTAAGAATCTCATACATGTATACAAATATATTTGGATTAGTTACTCCCAACCTTCTCCTTTTAAAGAAAATAAACCCATGGGGGTCCAACTTACCTTCATGTACTCCAAGGTTAGGGCCATCCCACTGTGGGCCATTTCCACTGGGGGCTGACCCAACAGAGACCACACGTTAATCTAGTACCCTCCTGAAGCCATCACCTGCTTCCATAACTCCTTAGGGAATGGTGAGGCTCCATGAGCCCATTCCTACATCCACTGGCTTAATCTTGCAAGCAAAACTTTTTTATTCCCCTCTGTAATGGCTGTCTGGGAGGCTTGCCTTCTAGTCATGGAAGCTTCTCTGGCCTCCATATAATCTAATCTAGGGCTCAGAATGTTTTCAGCCTCTGAGACTTGCTGTTGAATAGTCACCATTTCCTAGTATTTTTTTTATCTGAACTCTGACTGATCAATCCTCTGTTCTGTCTCAAACCCCTCTCAGCTGACTGAGTCAATCTGGCTTCCTTTCTAGGGCTTCTCCTGAATTGATTTCCTTGCCTGATATTAATTTTGGCAATCTCTCCTGTTCTCTTGCTCATTCTGTCTTTTTACCCGTGTCTAGCTTGCTCTTTAATCTGTTTCTGCAGAACCTCCTGGTATAAACTGTCTCCTTCTCCCTCTCTGTGCTGGGCTCACTCTCTCCCTCTCTCTCAACTCCATTGTACTGCTCTACAAACTCTATTGCATTTGCATTGTATTGTCCTCTTCTTGTAGTGTCTGTCTTCTTATAGCTTCCTTTTTTCTCTGAGAGTTGGCTTATATCTTATTCATCAAATCCTTTCTGATTTGTCACTTTTTCTGCCACCCAGTTAGACATAATTTTCAAACATGAGTGTTTCCTTCTAAAACTAAATTTATTTTCATTGTTTGGGTTTAAAGGTAAAACAAGGGCATGTCTGTATTTCAGCCAGAGGAATTAATTGTCTGTGCTAAGGGCTTGAGCCAATAATTGTAACTAGAACCAGGTTCAAGTATCTCAACATGTGCAGGTAATCACAGCTCTTATGAGTTCTTGAGTTCAGAGGCACCTAATACTGCAAGGGGAAACCAGTGTGCCTATGGGGATGTTGACAGTCTGGGGGGGTGTGTCCAACCAACAAGCTAACAATGGTATAAGTAAGGACTGGAGAAGGATCAATGGTCAAGAGCACTTGTTGCTCTTGTAGAGGATGGAGGTTCAGTTCCCAGCCCTGTGTTGTTGCTGTAATATTAAAATAATGCTTTCTTTTACCTGCCCTAGATCCAACCCCATAGTGTCCCAAGACATCTATTTGATATTTTCATCTCAGTCAGCAAAGCGTCTCACCTGCTTTGCTCCGTCCCATATCACACTGCCAATGGCTACTCTCTGAGGCTGGCAAACTGTGGAAAGCCGCAATAACATTCGCCATCACAAGATGGCACTGGCTTCCGGTTGCGCCAGCCTGACTTCTGTCAGGAAACTAGCTGCGATGTGCAAGAGTGTGTTCACACTAAGTCTTGCCCACCCCGGGCAGTGCCAGTGAGATCATGGTAAGTTTACCAATCAGGCGTGGTCGCTACTGCTAGGGTTTTATAAGCAGCACCTTTCTGGGCCCCGGGTCTCTTCTCTTCAAGATGTAACAAACGCTTTTCTGCAGAAGGATCCTGGTGTCCGCGTGTGTTCTTGCTGGCGAGACGATAGTGCGGGACGTATGGTGCCGAAACCCGGAACAAACGCCAGACCATCGCCGGCGCCGAGGAGAGCCTCGGCTCGCAGAGAGGGTCCAGAACTGCAGGTCGAGAGGTAAGCTCTGAGAGGCATGTTTGGTCTTGATACAGCATGTCAGAAACATAGCGAGGTGAAAGCTTTAAGAAGGAAAGGTGCAACTAAGAAAAAAGACCCTTCCAAGGACATTAGATCCAAGGAAGCGCGAGATAGGGGAAAGGATGCCCCGGGAGAGAAACAGGGAAAGGAGGAGAAAGCCCCGAAAAGGAAAAGCCTTTATCCGGTAAAGGAGTTAGAGGCTTTGATAGTTCAGAAACAGACGAGCGGTAGGCTTCCTGAGGAAGAGGGATTTAGAAGATGAGGCAGTGCCATGAAGAAGAAAGATATGGGGCCTAGGTGGAGAGCCACTGTGAAGAAAACCGAAAGTTATGGATCCTTTGTGGGCAAGGCTGGTAATTTTGTTATTTTTTTCTTTGTGTAGGAAGCTGTTACAGCCAATGTTAGGACAGGTCAGAGAGTCTTTGCAGAGCAACAAGAAAGTATACTGAGGGAGAAAAGGTCTCTAAAGAAAAAAAAAAAGAAAAGGAGATAAAAGGAAACAGTATTTGGGGAGAAAAATTTGTCTTTTGCTTGTAAAAGGTGTGATTAGGCTCTGAAACTTCACAGAGTCATACTGATCAGATTTGATAGAGGTAGACATTGAAAAATTTATTCAGGAGAATCAAAAAAAAGGATATCTCAATTTAAACTTTTGTCTTCAGAGAGTTGTAGTGTTTCACTTCCATACCATTTGTGAATGTCAGCTGTGTTGCTCAGATATCCCGTATATCTCAGTATCTTACAGGAATTTGGTTTCAAACACGCTGATGGACTAGTCTAGGAATTGAGACAATCCATCGTCTATATCAACTCCACTCGAGGGATGGTCATGGGAAGTGGTGGGGAAAGGGAAATCCTACCTCCCTGCTGACTTATTGGGATCTGGGTCCCTTTGGTGGGACACCATCTGGTTTTTTTCCTCTATGTCTATTGTCTGTCCTTGGTGCACCAAGCTGTCCATGTATGTCAGTTTATGTCTGTGGTGTTTGTTTTTGTTGCTTAAATGTTTTATGTTTCAAGTTCAAAAAAGAGAAAATGGTAAAACTTTATCTGCTGGTCGTTCACACTCTTGATTTGATTTTTAACTCGTTTCAAAAAAGGAAATGAATAAAAAAGTTCAATCAGCTCCCTTGAGCCTTGGGTAACCTGTAGTAGGGAACTGGGTCAGCTGGAGAAGCTGCCTGGGGATGAGCGCTCGCATGAGCTGATTATTGACTTAGCAGGTGACAAAAGTGCTTCTTAAAATCACAGTTAGAAAAATGCAGTGTTTGGTCTAAATATTAAAGATATGTGAAGCCACTTAATTTTGTTTTCATTGGTTTTAAATGTAATAAATATGGTTTATACGCTTTGGTTATGTACTATTGGCTTTTAAGTTGTTGATATGGTTAAAAGGTATAATATTGGTAACAGAAAGTTGACATAAAGCTGGCTCTTGGATGAAGCTATTCTGATAACATGGCATGAGCCAAACCTAGGGAAATAGGTCAAAATTGAGACAATATTTTATAACTTTATCTAGAAACCAGGCTTCTAAAAGAATTTAGGACAACAAGTTCTTTGTTGAGGGGTATTGACAATCGCACTACATCGTGGTGTTCATATGTGTAGGAATCTGGCAGTCAAACTTAGTAGCATGAAGGATAGACTAGCATTTGAGACCTGGCCTTGAGACTAGATCGCTTGTTGGAGGTTGAGTTTGGCTTTCCAAAGTTGTGGTTTGTCCTGGAGTGCCTGTATTTTGATGCTAATTCCACTGCCCCAAGGACAGCTGCCTACCAGAACTCAGGTGACCTTGTGGTTGTGCTCTGTGCGCAAGGAGAACTTAAGGATTGTGGGATTAGGATTGCACAGTGTTACATTGACTAACTCAAACTTATTTGTAATTAAGAAAAAATCAAACAGGTAGAGATTGTTACAGGATTTACGAAGGATTGATGAGGTTTTGGAACTTGTGAGAGCATTACAGCCAGTTTGCTTACTCCAACTGCCATTTCAAGACAGATTTAGAGGATTGTTTTATGCAATTTGTTTACGTCCTAGCAATTGTGAGTTTTCATTTTGTGAGCTTGCTTATAATTTTAGAGAGCCCATGAAGTGATATCATTAAAAAAATTTACAAAAGAATGGCTAATAGCCTTATATTATGTAATTTTGTCGCTTCTTCAATGTAAGAAGTTAGAACTTTGAATCTTTCAGTGTATATGGAAAATTTCTACTAAAACTTTTTGCTCTCAAATGAGCTTTTTATTTATTTGGGGAGTAGCTGTTACACTACTCCAGAAAAGAATATTTAAAACTAATTTTAAGCTTCTAAGGATATGTTAATTGGCTAAGTACCCACCTTACCAGAGGACTTAGGTCTTGTTTGTTATCCTCATTGGAGATAAAGCTTCAGTTGTGTTAATACAAAATTGTAAGCTAGAGTCATGGGAAGTATTTTAAAAAGAAACTGGTGAAATATAATTATTCCAAACATCAATCAAATTGGTTATTACAAAATACTGATATTTGGCCTATCACTTTATAAAATTTTTTTTCAGGCAAATTGATAATTTTACTCTTTGCATGCTTTTGTATTTACTGTAAATTTGTGCATGCAACCCATAGAAAAATGCATTTAGTGTATTTATAGGTGGTTCATCTAACGAAAAGGCTAATATGTATGATGGGATACTTGTTTATTTTCTTGAGTTTCCTGCTTCAACACAGACTATTAAATTACGTGCTGTAGCCACTGTTTTTAAAATGTTAAAAAATCAAACTTTCAATTCATATACTGATAGCCAATGTGTAGCTTGTGGTTAGCAATTGATTTCAATTACTTAATGCTTTACTAGAGGCAAGTTTTCTACATAAAATCAGTGAGTGATGATTTCAGTGTGAATGTCTGACAACTCACTGTCCTTTCAGTGCTCTGGCTCAGAAAACTAAACAAACCCATAGACCCAGCTCTTTAAATATGGTAATGGAGTTGATATGAAAAGAGGAAGACTCCATTTGCTTCTTTTCTTTTTTTTTTTTT
>NC_046166.1:1979033-2032490 GCF_011064425.1 Rattus rattus | reverse complement strand
ATCTGCTCGAGCTGAGGCATCCCTTGAATGTTATACTCCTGTGCCGTAAATTCATGGGAGAGGCTTTATCCAACAATCTTAAGACTTATGGCAGTCATCTAAGGGGTGAGTCTCTGTGGCCAAACAGCCCAGAGTCACCTTGAACCATGCAGTCAAAAAGCGGCTAGGCCCAAATCCAATATGGCTCCGTGCACTAATGCTGGAGATTCTTTGCAGGAATGCCATCTTTGTGAGGCTGCTGGGGACCAGAGAGCTCTGCCCTGGTTATGCAGATCTCAGGCAAGGTTCTTTTGCCTGTTGGTCATTCTGGAGAGAAAACCAGCTGATCCTGAACCGTCATGGGAAAGACTTTGGCATCTTCGCTGCTATTATAGCAGCCATTGCTACTGCAGCCACTGTGGCTGCAGTGTCTGGGATTGCCCTCCCCCAATCTGATGTTAAGGCAAGTACAGTAGTTAAACTCTCAGGAGAAGTTGCTGACAATTCAGAATTCTAAATTTAAATCAACAGTTAGTGCTCTTACAGGAACAGCTTGACAATGGCCAGTGGTGTTATTGCCTTCAGTGGTATGGCCCTCAGGTGCCATGGTAGTTGGCCTTGTGCTTCTTATCACATGCACAAACAGCGCTCCCAGTCCCGAGCAGTGACTAAGCAGGTGTTGCTCTCCTTGGCAGGAGACAATCCCTCTGCCCAAATCTGGCTCAGCCTTTACAAGAAGTAGTTAGCCAAAGACGGGCAACTCTTTGAGAACCAATCCTCACCTAAGACAGAGGGCTCTGAGACTGGCAGAGTTTCTCAGAGATGGACAAGAGGTTGCTACCCCAAAGAGTCCTAAGACAGGCACTGCTTAATAAAAAATAAAAAGGGAGGACTTGTCGGACCCCTGCTGAAGCCCTGCTGATGCATGTAGAAGCCTTTTGTTCCTAACAAAGGAATGCCCTGGCCCTGAAGCAACATACCTGGGTGGTACACCTAGGTGATAATCAGTTTCTATCTTTTATTCCTCTTTCCTTTGTTCCTGAGGGCATAAGCCAGTTTTCTCACTGTGTTTCCTGAATTTTCCACCTGGTGTACTTGGGTATATATTCGGTGAATAAAGCAAAAGATTTTGCATTCTCATGACATGAATGACCTGAGTATGTGTTTTTTCTTAAACCTCGAAGGCCTCCACTGGGCTCTCGGTACCATGTCAGCTCGGGCACTGACAATATACCTTCCCCAGAGGAGGGCTTTTTATGGGATCCCATCTTGTCTTTGGACTCAGCAGAAACCCACAGAATGGCTTCTATGTTATTAAGAGCAAATTTGATTGGACACTCACTGTATGCCAAGTATTGTGCCAGCAACTGTGCCTTCCTCTCATATAATAAGAATTTAATCCCTAGACATACCCACATCTCTGATGTCTTTATATTTCACCAAGATACCTGTGAGAAATGGTGAATGTTTTGTAAATACTAGATAGGAAACATTACTACTAGCTCAATTTTTCCAACTTGAAACACTCCAGCATTGGGGAACTAAGAAATAAGAGGATCATAAGATCTGTGGTGGTTTGAATGAAGATGACCCCCATAGTTCCATAGGAAGTGGCACTATTAGGAGGTGTGGCCTTTTTGGAGAAGTATGTCACTGAGGGGTGGGCCTTAAAGGTTTCAGGTGCTCAAGTCAGGCCCAGTGTCTCTTCCTACTACCTACCAATCTAAATGTAAAATCCTCAGCTACCTCTCCAGCACCATGTCTGGCCACATTCCCCTATGCTTCCTAACATGGATGGTAATAGACTAAACCTTTGAACTATAAGTCAGCTGCAATGAAATGCTTCCTTATTAGAGTCATTGTGTGTCATTCACAGCAATAGAAACCCTAAGAGATTATATCAGCGTGGGCTACACATCAAGTTCTGACTAGCCTGGGCTACATAGTTTGAGACCCTTTCTCAAGAAATCAAAACAAAAGCAAGGAAGGCATCAGGAGCTGAATGAATTTGTAGCTTATTTACTATCAGAACCAGCAAGTAAGGAAACCAGGAATCAAGCCTAGACCCTGTGGCTCCACAGCCTAGGTCTGTCACAAGTGTGTCAGGCTGATCACGTGGTAACCATGGCAGAGCCATCCCCAGTGTCCATATATCCACAGTGAAGTGCATTTTCCTGTGGAAGTCATATCTGAAATAGACTCCACTATCCAATTCCTTTTATGAAAATTATTCCATCTCTTAGAATAAATTGTGGTTCTCCCTGTGCTCATGGACATCAGCTGATCTGATCCAAAGGGAAAGGGAGTAGAGATGGGTTGGGGGAGTGAGGGGGTGAGGTGTGAGTATGTATGGTGAGTGACCACACCCAGATGAGTTGGTCAGGAGGTAGACCAACTTTACTTAGGATGATTCAAGGCTTATACAGTTTTGGGGGGCTGAGGGTAGGAACATTCAGGAAGGGCAAATGTCATTGGCTGAGGGCTTAAGGTACTAAAATGCCTCATTAGCATGGGGATGTATTTCAGCAATCTCAGGTGCTAGCTGAACAGGTTCTAATCAGGAGAAAGGAAATAGATCCTGTAATCTAATTGAGACCATGTGGCATTCATTCCTCTGGTAAAGGCATATATGCAAGAGTTTTTGAATTCTCCAGACAAGGTCAGAGAATGAGAAACCTTGCTAATGAAGGGACTCCCCCATTACTTGCCAAGCCACAGACTGCTATCCAATCAATGGTAGACTTCGACCTTAATTAATAGTTTTCCCACAGCAAAGAGCCCTTTGAGATGCCTCTTTGAAATGGCATCCAGCAGGAAAGTAAGTACCAAGCTGACTTGAGTACTGAGTGATCACCGTTTGGTGTCTGCTGGGACCTTGAAGGTGATTCCAATGATGCTTCTGTTTTCTCACATCAGGAGTTAAATCTTCAGAATGAGGAAGAGAGGCTAGGTCAGACATGCAGTTTGCGGTGACTAGGTTGATGTTACTGGGTCTTAGACATCAGTCCAAGTTCATGTTAGTAGCTCTGGGACTCCTGGGGTGGAAGTAAGGATGCCCAGGCCTCTCCTCTAGACGATGAACAATATTCTGAACTTCGTCCTCACGATGGCCCCAAACAATTCATCTGTAGCTAGCCGCCAGGTACCTTCTTCTGTAAAGGTATCCAGACTAAAAGGAGCAGACCAGGAACGCCCATTGCCCTCCAGGGACTGTCAACAGGAGACCACCCATCCTCAATCGGGTCAAGGTGGACATCAAGAGTCCACTTAGGGGGTTGGGATTTAGCTCAGTGGGTAGAGCGCTGCCTAGAAGCGCAAGGCCCTGTTGATCCCCAGCTCGGAAAAAAAAAAACCAAAAAAAAAAAAAAAAAAAAAAAAAAGTCCACTTAGCAGGCTTAGGGAGAAGCTGGCTGGGGAGAAATGGCTCAGCGTCACCCAAATTTGGTTACCAGCATCCACATCTGTAGCTTACAGCCCTCTTAACCCCAGCTCCATTCTCAACTCTTCCTGGTAATTTTGCTACCAACCATGACACTTGAAGGGATTCTCCCTTTCCCCCTCCCTCCCCCTGTCCCACAAGTTCCAAGGCACGATGTGACTCTAATTCCAGAATCAGTCAGACCTCGGCCAGAAGCCTCAGAACAAGGCCGGAAACTGTTACTGCCACAGATAAATTCCAGCAGAAGATGAGTTTATTTGGCAGAAGTTGCAGGCTACATAGCCTTCCTGAGAGGAGACTGTAAAAACTGATCAACTTGAGTACTTCAGAAATACCCAAAGGAAGACTCTTTAAAAGTCGATCTGGAGAAATCACCATGGTGTGTACCACTGAGAAATGTCAGGAAGAGTCTCTAACATCCTGGGTTTCCTTTCTTTAAAAAAAAAAAAGATTCCTTATTTTTATTATTCATATGTATATGTGTGTACCTGTGTGAATTTGTGTCACGGCATGCAGATACCCACCCCCCAGAGACCAGAAGGCATAATATCCCTTGGGATTGGAGCTCAGGTTGTTGTGAGGCTCCTGATGGAACAGGATGTGGATGATGGGAACCACGTTTCTTACAAGACAAGTAAGTACTCTCTAACTCCAGCCCCACGGGTTTTCCTGGGAGAGTCAGAAACCTTTCAACGAGACATAAAGATGGGACTAAAGAGGAAAAGCTGTTCTGTTCTGTTTCTATGGTGCTATTTTTTTTTCTTTTCTTTTTTTTTTTTTTTTTTTTTTTTTTGGAGCTGGGGCCCGAACCCCCCGCCTTTTGCTTCTAGGCAAGCGCTGTACCACTGAGCTAAATCCCCAGCCCCGGTGCTTTTGTTTTAATCACAGGAAGGTTTATGCAGTTTATCTACAGCATGTAATGTATATAAAAGTGCCCAAATTCCCACTGACATCAGAATAGATAACGGATCATCTATCTAAATAAACAACGTTGTAGACACAAAGACAAAGAAACTTTCACCAGAATGATGTGTTGTTTACTTTCTATGCTTGTCATTGGGTCTGGGTACTGTTTACATATGGCATTCAGTTCCTAAAATGTATGCATACTGTGTTTCCAAACCTAAAAAAAGCAAACAAACAAACAAATTTCTTGACTTCTAAGCTCTTGTTATTTTAACTCAGTTGTTTCAACATCAGCAGAGTAGAGAAAGGCTAATCCCTAACCTCTGACCCCTGCCTAGCCCCACCCCATCCTCCTCCTCTAGAGTTAAACTTTGTATACATCTGATGTCGACCTTCCCGGTTTAGGACTCTTCAACCCACCCTAGGGAGGATGAATTCTTTCACTCTCTCCCAAGTGGGAGGATGCAAGAGAGAGGCATGACTTGCCCAGAGCTCCACTGTCCAGGGGGGAAGAAAATAGAAAGAGGAAGTTAACATCCCCTAATGACCATTTAGTTACTGCCTTGCTAGGATTGTCAACCACATAAGGCAGAAAATTAAACTTACCTGACTGACAGTCCCCTTATTTGTAAACTATCAGTTGCCATCCCATGCACTGGTTAAAAAAAAAAAAGACTTCTGATTTGGTTTGGTTGGCTGGCTGGCTGGCTGGTTGACTGGGTTTTGAGACAGGGTTTCTCTGTGTAACAGCCCTGGCTGTCTTGGAACTCCTTTTGGAGACCAGGTTGGTCTTGAACTCACAGAGATATGCCTGCCTCTGCCTCCCAAGTGCTGGGATTAAAGGTGTGCCCCACCAAGCCCTGCTTGGTTTTTGACTTGAGAGTTTTGCTAGATAGCCCAGACTGGACATGAACTTGTGGTCCTGTCCCTTCTGCTTCTCCTGGGTGCTGGTGAGACAGACAAGCATAGGAGACTGTTGAATAATCTTGGATTCCATTTGGTTTGGGGCTATGCACACTCTCCCCTCTCATAACCAGGTACTTGGAAGCCCAGTACCCTCACCACACTGCACACACACACCCTCTTCAAATCTTGTAAAAAATAACTTAAAAGCCTGGAAGAGCCTGGTGTGGCTATATCTATAGCCCCAGCTATAAGAAAGGCTGTAGCAGAGTGTTCTCTTGTGTGTGTGTGTGTGTGTGTGTGTGTGTGTGTGTGTGTGTGTGGTCTTAAACTCTCTTTGTAGATAAAGATAATTCTGACCTCCTCCTAAATGCAGAGAGTCCAATATTTTGAGGCCAGCTTAGACAACACAATGGGTCCTCATCTCAAACAAAATCAAAATGTAGACAAAGGCGTTTGCAGTGGACGTAAGTGCAAACACCTGTAGTCCCAGAACTGGGAGTTGGAGGCAGGAGGATCAGGAGTTCAAGGTCATAACTGGTTTCAGAGCAAGTTCAAGGCTAGCCTGGGCTTGAAGAGATCCTATCTCAAAACTGTAGGGAGCCATATTGGATTTGGGCCTGGCCGCTTTGTGACTGTACTACCACAGTTAAGATTACTGCCACAAAGCCTAGAGATTGTTGGACAAAAGCCTCTCCCATGAATTTACGGCACAGAAAGATAGCATTCACAGGATGTTTCAGTCTGAGCAAACACCAGACTCCCGCTCTCTCCATCGCATGACCTCTTCACCTTCTGCTCTCGATGCTGGAATGCCCTTCTCCCTCCATCCTTTGTGTTTCACAAGGACACTCCCCCTACCTGAAAGCCTTATAACCTGTAACGCTCACTCCATTAAATGAGACCTTGACAACAGAACTTTTGCTTGGTCTCCTTCTTCTCTTCACCCCCATTTGACCCACAGGTAGAAGGCCTCTTCGGGACCCTGAATAACTGGGTCCCTGCTGGCAGGGGCACAAAACAAACAAAACAAACAGAAAACAAAGGATTGTGAAAGTTCTCGTGGGAAAGAAATGATAAATGTTTTCGCTTAGCTTGCCTCGACTTGAACATTACCCAAAGTCTGCGCACAAACTGATGGCCTGTAAATGTGTGCTGTTGTGTGTTGGCTTGGCGAGCAGACTACGTTAAGGCTATGGTTCCAGAAGTGTTTGCTGTGACCGTGTCCTGGGTCAGTTAAACCCTGCCACACCTCCACTGCCATCACTTTCCATGTCACTTTGCCACTTTGAATGTCCAGGAGATCTGACACTGCTCACACCTTTGTACCCTGAGGAACGTTGAAATTATCAAGGGCCTGACTGAACAGCTGCAGGCTGGGAAAAGCCTGGAAAACAGCTCAGAGAAAAGCAAAGGAATTCTGCTGTGTTTTGTACGTAGCCCAGGCTGGCCTTGAACTGTCAATCCTGCCTCTCCCTAGAGGTCTGGAAACACAAGGAGGTGCCACCACACCCTGCTTTACTTGAGATGTTTTTACTATCTCATTTTTTTTTTTAGGGTGGATATTGAAGATGCAGGGTTGGGGGTGGAGGCGCTGCCTAAGGCTACGTTGCCAGTAAACTCAATACCGGGATTTGAACCAACTCCTCGTCTCCATTACTAACAGAAACTAACTCTGAGATTCTTCAAATGGCCATCCCGGCATTGTCTGCAGACAATTTTTATGACAACACCCACCTCCAGGAATCAAAACGAGATAATCTCTCTAGGGACTGAAGTGGAGAACATTCTCTAAGGGCTGAGGGTAGGGATGCCGGCTGCCTCCCATCTCTACAGGGGATGCTAGAGCATTTAGGAAACTCCATGTTTGTATTGATCAGCTGGGTTCAGCTCTGTGACCACACTGTGAGCCTCCCTTGTGAACGCCCCGGAGCTCAGCCTGCAGGTACCACACTACTGTTAGCATTCACCCTTTCCCTCACTGTACACTTCTTGTCTCCCGAGATGAACATACATTTCATCTTCCTTTACCTCCCACCCCCCATCCCCCCGAGAGAGTTGGGGACCCAGAAACAGCCAGACTGTAGCTCCATAAGCAGAGCCCTTGCTCAGCATTTACAAAATCATGCATCCAACGCCCTCAGCACCTTAAAACCAGGCATGTGGAGCACTTCCATAATTCCAGAACCGAATGCAGGAGGATCAGAAGTTCCAGATCATTCTTGGCTACATGAGTTCAAGGCCAGCCTGGGCTACATGAGACCCTGTCTCAATAAAGTAAAATAATAAATAAATGTTCGTCTTTTTAAAAGCACCAAGTCTCAGCCAGGCATGGTGACACACACACCCTTAACACCGGGCTTAGGAGGCAGAGATGGGCAGATTGAGATGCCAAATCTCTTAAATTCAGACTCCATTTTAGAGAACCTGACCTAAGTTTGAACTCAGACAAACTAATAGGCTGGGGGCTAACTCTAGTTCCCAAGTTTTCCCCCAACAAGACCCAAGCCTAGCTCCAGTCTCTAGGCTAATCCCCAACAAGACCAGCGTTTCCAGGTTACATCCTCAATAAGAGGAGTGACTCCAGGTTATTCCCCCAACAAACCTGCACCCCCAGGTTAAAGCCCACCCTGCCTAACGACCACCAATGCAGAGGGGAGCAGAAGTTAAGTTTATGATATGACTCCCAGCACCAGCCAATCATGTTAAAGGCCACAGTAGCTTTCCAATTAGATGCTTGCACAATAATCTCTGCTTGCTGCTTACTCTAGAGCCTTGTCCTGATGGACATTTGGGCTCCCCCACAACCAAAACCGTCCTACATAACAGTGGTGCATTGGGGGACGGGGGGGGGGGCTAAGCTAGCTTGAATAAAGACCCTGCTGTGAGTTGCATCAGATTGGCTCCTGTTTTTGTTTTTGTTTTTGTTTTTTTTGGGGGGGGTAGTCACTAACATTTCCCTGGCACAACGAGATCTCTGTGAGTTTGAGGCCAGCCTGGTCTACAGAGCTAGTTCCAGGACAGCCAGGGACCGTCTGAAACCGTGTCTCAAACCAAAACAGCATAATTAACAACAACAACAACACTAACTCTCAACATTTCAAGACTTCTGCCTCACTTCCCAAACCACTGCAGAAGTCCGTGCCAACCTAGGGACACCTTTTCTAAGTGTTAATTCTGTGTGCTTTGGCCAGCAACTGCCATCCTCTTGTGCATAGAGAAGCTAGCTGGACGTGTTCATTCCACCAAGGAGGCTCCTCTAGCCCAGGCCTCCCTGTGGCTTTGAAAGTCCTTGCTTAGTACCAAAAGCCGAGGACAAGAAGGCTTTGTGCATTCCAGACACATACGCCCCCCCCCCCAACAGCCATCCAAGCTCTTCCGTTGGATAGACCCGTCCACTATGCCCAGAGGTTCAGCCAGCCTCTATTTCCTGCTTCCCTTGGCCCCTTGCCTTTGGCCATGAGCAAGGAGAGCAAGCCCCTGCCAGATTCCCAGACATGTATCCTTCAGCAGCACAGGCTGAGGAGACCCAAAAACAGGCTGTAGCATGCACACGTCCTGATGTGACACTGGAGCAAACTGCTGGGGTCCCTAGAGGTCCTCTGAGCCCCACATTCCACTCTCTGTGGCTTTCTGCAGCAAGGAAATGGGAGCATCCCAGAATGGGGTAGCTCTCCGAGAAAGAACACTTTCCTCTGTGGGTGGCCATGAGTACCCAGACCGTTCAATACATTTTATCAAATATCAAAACAGGGATGCAGGGGCTGGGGATTTAGCTCAGTGGTAGAGCGCCATTACCTAGGAAGCGGGGCCCGGGTTGGTCCCCAGCTCCGAAAAAAAAGAATCAAAAAAAAAAAAAAAAAAAAAAAAACAGGGATGCAGATCCTATCTGGTTGTTTCACTGTGCTAAGACCTATGTATGCAGCCTTAGCTGAGCACTAGGTTCAGAGAAGAGATTTAGAAAATGACAGCGTAACAGTGAACATCGTCGGCACTTACTCCCACCGCGTCCAGCCGGTTTGCGCATGCGCGTGATGCCTGGCCGCTGCCTGGCCTAACCATCCCTCTAGTTCTTCCCATTGATGCCCACCTCCGAATTCAATGTCAGCGCTCTTTTCTGGGGAATGCTATAGGAGGCCCTTGAGGTGGGCAGTTGCTATTGTTTTGTAAGCATTCCTTTGAATGTTTGGGGTGACTTCTGTGGTGAGAGAATGTCAACACTGTTGTTCTTCCAGCTTAATAGAGTGATTCCTGACATTCTAGTTCTGCTGGATTTTGTAAGAAAACAAGCAACTCTTCTACCACTAGCAATATTTTGTCTCTTGCCTCTTGTTGGGGCCAGGGGAGATGGCTCGGTGATTAGGAGCACTCACTGTTCTTGCAGAAGACCTGGGTCCTAGCATCCACATGTAGTTCCAGGGAATATAACACCCTCTTCTAACCTTAATTTAAAGAAATTTGAGCTGAAGAGATAGCTCAGCAGTTAGGAACATACAGTGCTCTTCCAGAGAATCCCGGCTCCGCTCCCAGCACCACATACATCATGCTACTCACAGACACCTACAACTCCCGCTGCAGGGCGATCTGACAGCTCTGCCTCTGAAGGAACCTGCACTCATCTCCACATCTCCACACACTGACACGTAATTAAAAATAATTTTAAGAATTAAAAACATAATAATGATAATAAAAGAAATTGAAGTTAAAGACCATGCAAGAGTGAGAGAAAAGGTAGGTAGCACACAGAGAAGGCATTAGCATACTATCAAGAAATGTGAAGAGGGGGCTGGAGAGATGGCTCAGTGGTTAAGAGCACTGACTGCTCTTCCAGAGGTCCTGAGTTCAAATCCCAGCAACCACATGGTGGCTCACAACCATCTGTAATGGGATCTGATGCCCTCTTCTGGCCTGCAGGTGTACATACAGATTGAGTGCTCATATACATAAAATAAAATAAATCATAAAAAAGAGAAAAAAAGAAATATGAAGAAGAAAAGAAGAAGTAGGAAAAAGTATTTGAATGGAGCAGGATGCTCAGCTTCTAGTAAACAGTGTAAATAAAACCCATAGCAGGGTATAATATTCCATCATCAAACCAGTGCTGGAGAACGCCCCTGGCTGGCCTCAGGGCCCTTCTAAACTGAAGGCTGGTACTGCGGCACCATCCCTACAGAGAGACAAAGTGACAGCAGCCTACCTCAGTGACAGCTCAATGACAGCTCTTTAAACAACAGCAAACAGGCATAGTGTGGCACACGCCTTTTATCCAGGCACTTGGGAGGCAGAGGCAGGCGGATCTCTGAGTTCCAGGCCACCTGGAGCTACATAAGAGTTCCTGGTCTACATAGAGAGTCTCAGGCCATACTGACACTATCTCTAAACAAACAAACAAAACGTCTCTGCTCAGACATAACGTATCTGTGAAATATGTATATAACACACACACACACACACACACACACACACACACACACACACATCTCTGTCTTGTGAGACTTCAATAGAACAAGGGGGCAAGAAGTTGGTGAGAAGGATAATGTACAGACGTCAGGGCTCAGACAAAACCGACACATCCAACCACTGAAGCAAATGCCTATAAAACCGCTGGAAAGAGTTCCCCCTCTAGTGGAAGGCAAGGAAACTGCTCTTCCTTACTGGCCCGGTACAGTGGTGTCTCTGAGATCTTCTGACATCCGTCAACCTTACAAACGCAGCATACACTCACTCACAAGTCTCCTACATATAAATAAAAACACACATATACTTTCAAAAATGGGATTTTGTAGTACAGAAAGCCAATCACTACCTGTCTATAGTTTTGGACTTATTAGTCCATCCGAGATAAACAGTGATGTATCCATGCCTGGGAACTCTGCAACGCTCTCTTTACAGTTTTGTTTGTTTGTTTGTGGTTAGTTTAATTTTATTTTCCATGCATGGGTGTTTGGCCTGCACGGGTGCCTATCGCCATGTGCACAGTACTACCCCCGAGAAGCCAGAAGAGGGCATTCCTTGGAACTGGAGTTACAGACTGTTGTGAGCTGTCGTGTATACTGGGAATCCAACATTTCTGTGCTAAGCAACTAATCCATCCCTCCTCCTTCTGCTTGGAAGAAGCATCAGACGGAGGTAGTTACATTCATTTCTGTGGACTTTTCAAGTTGTTAATGGCCTTCTTCCATGATCTAACGCTATAACTGAGATAAACATAAATGTACAAAGTATCTGTCAGGTATGTCTGAATAGATATCAAATAGATACAGAGTCTGTGGACAGAGACTAGGGAGACGGCACCAAGCTTCAGACACTGGACTAGAGTGATGGAGCAGGGACAGAGGGGGTTTACACTATATACTTCATCACTTTGCTCTTCATAATCAATTTCTTTGAGACTGAATCTCATTGCGTAGCTCTGGCAGGCTTGGAGCTTGTTATACAGACCAGGCTCACATCAAACTCACAGAGATCCCCCTGCCTCGGCCTTCTGAGTGCTAAGATTATGGGTGTGTGTCACCTCACTCACCAAATTGACTTATTTTTTTAAAAAAGATTTATTATTTTTATTTATATGAGTACACTGTAACTGTCTTCAGACACACCAGAAGAGGGCATCAGATCCCATTACAGATGGTTGTGAGCCACCATGCGGTTGCTGGGAATTGAACTCAGGACCTCTGGAAGAGCAGCCAGTGTTCTTAACCACTGAGCCATCTCTCCAGCCCAAATTGATGTATTTTTAATTTAATTACCTTTATTCCTGTAATTTAATTATGTGCATGCGTGCGTGCATTCCTCTGTGTGTGTGTGTGTGTGTGTGTGTGTACTACATGGTGCTTATGAAGGGCAAAGCTGTTCCCAACATGGATGCCAACGCAGGTCAGCAGGCATTTTTACCCACTGAGTGTGGGCCGTACTTTGTGATTGTTCACTGATGAATACCCCACTGCACATGTTGCCCATTTTCCTTACTTTATTTAGAGTCAGGATCGCATTATGGAATTAGGTCTGATCCTGATAACTTCCTGCCTATACCTTTTGAGTTCTGGGTGACAAATATGTGCCAGCAATGCCAGATTTTGCGTTTTCTTATTTTAAATTCAAGTAATTAAGTCGCTCACTGGCTCTGAGCTGCAAAAATCCTTGTGGGTTTAGGTTTCGTTTTGTTCTACAATCTCGTGCCCAGCTAAGCTAAATCAGAATGCCCTATCAAGTATAGCCAATTCTTGGCATTACCGAGATAAATCCTTCCCACAAAACCAGCTCATCTGGGCATCCTAATCCTCAAGGGGAGAGGGTGCTTTTTAAGAATTAGATCCAAGTCTTGGTGGCAGACCCGAAGGCTCCTAGTTTGAATTTCTGCATCACAGCCTACAGGAGAGGGGGAGATGAAAAGGAAAGACGGCCGGTGAATGCAGGGACCGGGGTGTGTAACAGCGGTTTGGCTGACACAGCATGCTGATACTGCAGAGACTGGGGAAATGCATTAGCATGCGAGAGGGCTCACTGCATGCTGGAGAGATGGTTCAGTGGTTAAGAGCACTCACTTGCTTTTGTAGAGCACCCAGGTTTGATTTCTAGCACCCGCCTCAAGGGTGATCACAACTGCCTGTACCTTCTTGGTCTTCGAATGGGTCTGAGGATAGGCCCCTTGTGGGATTACCCCTGGGGGTCAGAGGGTATGGCAGATGAGACCCCTGGCTTGGCTCCGGTTTATAGCATAATGACTGCTGGGACTGTGAACTCCTTAACGGGTAGACAGCTACGCGACTATGTGGTTATTTCCGTTTTCGCCCCTCCTAAAGACTACCAAATGTTAGTCTCAAACCCTGAGACAAATGGCGGAGGCGCCTATCTAATATCAAACAGGACCTGGCCCCCAGACTATCTTCTACCCCCAGCCCCCGATGTCCATCCCAGCATCCCTCAGTCCCTACCTACTACAGGGCGTGGCTGGCATACCCTATCTTCTACCCCAGTCCCTGATCTCCATCCCAGCATCCCTCAGTCCCTACCTACTACAGGGCGTGGCTGGCATACCCTATCTTCTACCCCAGCCCCCGATCTCCATCCCAGCATCCCTCAGTCCCTACCTACTACAGGGCGTGGCTGGCATACCCTATCTTCTACCCCAACCCCCGATGTCCATCCCAGCATCCCTCAGTCCCTACCTACTACAGGGCGTGGCTGGCATACCCTATCTTCTACCCCAGCCCCTGATCTCCATCCCAGCATCCCTCAGTCCCTACCTACTACAGGGCGTGGCTGGCATACCCTATCTTCTACCCCAGCCCCCGAAGTCCATCCCAGCATCCCTCAGTCCCTACCTACTACAGGGCGTGGCTGGCATACCCTACCCCCAACTCTTCTACCCCAGACCCGGATGGCACTCCCAGCATCTCCATCCCAGCATCCCTCAGTCCCTACCTACTACAGGGCGTGGCTGGCATACCCTATCTTCTACCCCCAGCCCCCGATTTCCATCCCAGCATCCCTCAGCCCCTACCTACTACAGGGCGTGGCTGGCATACCCTATCTTCTACCCCAGTCCCTGATCTCCATCCCAGCATCCCTCAGTCCCCACCTACTACAGGGCGTGGCTGGCACCCCCTATCTTCTACCCCAGCCCCAAGTCCATCCCAGCATCCCTCGTCCCTACCTACTACAGGGCGGGCTGGCATACCTATCTTCTACCCCAACCCCGATGTCCATCCCAGCATCCTCAGCCCCTACCTACTACAGGTGGCTGGCGTCCCTATCTTCTACCCCAGCCCCGATGTCCATCCCAGCATCCCTCAGTCCCTACCTACTACAGGGCGTGGCTGGCATACCCTATCTTCTACCCCTAGCCCCCGATGTCCATCCCAGCATCCCTCAGTCCCTACCTACTACAGGGCGTGGCTGGCGTACCCTATCTTCTACCCCAGCCCCTGATCTCCATCCCAGCATCCCTCAGTCCCTAGCTACTCCAGGGCGTGGCTTGCATACCCTATCTTCTTCCCCACTCCCCGACCTCCATCCCAGCATCCCTCAGTCCCTACCTACTACAGGGCGTGGCTGGCATACCCTATCTTCTACCCCAGCCCCCGACGTCCATCCCAGCATCCCTCAGTCCCTACCTACTACAGGGCGTGGCTGGCATACCCTATCTTCTACCCCAGTCCCTGATCTCCATCCCAGCCATCCCAGCATCCCTCAGTCCCTACCTACTACAGGGCGTGGCTGGCATACCCTATCTTCTACCCCAGCCCCCGATCTCCATCCCAGCATCCCTCAGTCCCTACCTACTACAGGGCGTGGCTGGCATACCCTATCTTCTACCCCAACCCCCGATGTCCATCCCAGCATCCCTCAGTCCCTACCTACTACAGGGCGTGGCTGGCAAACCCCATCTTCTACCCCAACCCCCCATCTCCATCCCAGCATCCCTCAGTCCCTACCTACTACAGGGCGTAGCTGGCATACCCTATCTTCTACCCCAACCCCCGATGTCCATCCCAGCATCCCTCAGCCCCTACCTACTACAGGGCGTGGCTGGCATACCCTATCTTCTACCCCCAGCCCCCGATCTCCATCCCAGCATCCCTCAGTCCCTACCTACTACAGGCGTGGCTGGCATACCCCCATCTTCTACCCCAACCCCGATGTCCATCCCAGCATCCCTCAGCCCCTACCTACTACAGGGCGTGGCTGGCACCCCTATCTTCTACCCCAGCCCCCGATCTCCATCCCAGCATCCCTCAGTCCCTATCCACTACAGGGCGTGGCTGGCATACCCTATCTTCTACCCCAACCCCCGATGTCCATCCCAGCATCCCTCAGCCCCTACCTACTACAGGGCGTGGCTGGCGTACCCTATCTTCTACCCCAGCCCCTGATCTCCATCCCGGCTTCCGGCTGCCCTTCCTTCAGAGGCTCTATAATCCAGCCATGTCAGTTACTCTTCCCTTTTTGCCTTTTGCCCTCCTGGCTTCTATAACTAACTTCCTTCCTTCCCCTTATCCTTCCTCCCCCCACTCCTCACATGGTTCAGGGTCATGTCCTCTCTCTATTCTCCCAGATGTCTCTGCTTCTGCCTATGTTCTCTCTTCTAGCTACAATAGACCCTCACCCCCACTGTTCCTAGGAGTAGTCACAGTCTTCCTTTTAATTTTTTTTTTTTTTTTTTACTTACCGAGCATTGGCCAGTGCAGGGCTAGCACATTTGCTAATTTATGCTCTGACTTCCGTTTATTTTTGTCTCTGGGCCATTACTTGATTTTTTTTTTTAATTGTTTTGTTTGTTTCATTTTGTTTTGAGACAGGGTCTCCACTGTGTAGCCCTGGCTGTCTGTCCTGGAAGTCAATGTGTACATCAGCCTGGCCTCAAACTCACAGAGATCCTCCTGCCTCTGCCTTCCAAGTGCCGGGTGTAGAGGCCTGCTCTGCCACCGCCTGGCTACTGTCCCTTGCTTTTAAACTGCTTTGAAGTCGTAACTTGTAAGAAATGGATAAAGGTGCAAGATAACTCTTCTCTCTAGATTTGAAAATTCTGCCTGTGCTAAGTTCACTTACTGCTGGTTTCACTGCTTACTGTTGTGTGGGGAAAGCCAGGTGCCTCCGAAGCCAGGCGCACCAAATGCACAAGCAGGTCGATATCCCAAGTCGAGGCAGCTGCTTGGACAGCGTGTAGTATCTCCCGCCTTTGCTCTTTAGGAAGGAGTTAAATGAGTTTTATCGGCGGGTTTCTGCAGAGGGCAGACATTAAGCCCTCCATCTGTTCTCACTAGCCTTCAGAGAACATTTCCAAGATCCTAGGAGTCCGGGACTCAGAACTTGTGCCAGCCTGTGAGGGACACAGAGGAAGGTCAATCTCAGGCTCAATCTGGCTGACTGTGAAATGGGCTCAGAAGCAGAGCCTGGGGCCTCCATCTCCACTTCGGTGCCTGATCCCCAAGGGCAGGGGTAGGGTGGGAAGCTGGACGGGATGCTCTGATGGAGAGGTTGCCTTTGAGATGGGATCCCGGACTGCGCCTTCTTGCAGGGTATGGTGGGGCTTCTAGAGGGGGCGGGCAGGTTCTCTGGAGCCAGAACCCGGAGCCGCCCAGGAATTTTGGCTCGGACTGCATTTCCTCGGGCCGGGCGGGCGCGATCCCCAGGAGGCGACTACGGACAAACGGCTGCACTCGGTGGCTCCCTACCATGCAGCCGCTGCTCTGCGCGCTGGCCGGGCTCGCCCTGCTCCGTGCCGGGGCGGGCGAATGGAGCCAGGGTCCCAGGGACATCCCCGGACGGCGAGGTAGGAAAGAGAGAGGAAGTGGAGACAGACACCGGGAAAAGCAGAGGGAGGGAACGGAGATGGTGAAAGAAACAGAGATCGAAGGACAGAAAAGGGAGGAGATCAAGGAAAAAGATGAGTAAGAGAGGAGAGTCTGGGAACGAAAGAGGCTTTGGAAATAAATGTATGTGGGTGAGGAGAGCAAGAGACGGGAGTTTGAGAAAAACACAAACAAGAAGGAAAAGAAATAGGAATGGCAGGAACAAACGTGGAAAGAAAGATTTGGGGAAAGGAATGTGGCAACCGGATGTCAAGAGAGTTGGAGAGGACCAGCCGGCATGGGCGGAGGTCCAGCTGCAGGGTGTGGCCGACCTCGGGCCAGAGCATCCAGGGGAAAGTTCCGAAGAGCATCCTGTTGGAAGGGGAGTCTGAAAGGGTCAATGGCCCAGGCAGGGCCAGCACCATCACTGGGAAGACGGATAGAAAAAAGAAGGTACAGTCTCACCTGCCTGGAGGCCTGAGGGATCTGTAGTGAGCTGAGGAGGCCATCCTTGAGGTGCCCAGAACGTTCTAAGAACTCTGGCTCATCCTAGCTGTCTAGAGGAGGAGTGAGCTCAGGCTGTGTTAAGGCAGATCCAGCACCAAATCCCAGGCCCCTGGCACCCTCGCTTATTGTTCAGACAGGCAGAGATGCCTGGCACCGAAACTGAAGCTCTGGTTGCTTTTCAGGGCCCACAGAGAAACGGGAGACTAACCCAGATCATTAAAGGAGTCCCTGTGGGGTGAATCGCTTTTCATCTCACAGGCTGACTTCAGGGAGTGTAAGAAAGGTCGCGCCCACCAGTGAACACGTAACACTAGTTCTCTCAGGTCATCAACGCCTCTAGCCTCAGTTTCCCTATCTGTTAAGGAGTGACTGGCAATCTGTCTAGCACAAGGCACCGACCTCCCCTTTCCTTCCCCTTTAGATCCTCTAAGTTCTTCTTGGGCTGCAGAGGTGGGGACCCGAGCTCGGCTGGAGCCTTTTGGAAGAAGGCGCTGTCAAGTAGTCATGCCCTCCCTGCACCCATTTGTTTGATCCAAGCAAGGTTGCATGCCTGGTTAAATTTGACTGATATGTCTACTGTCTCTTTAAATGTGCAATCTCTCTTCATTCTTCCTTTTTTTTTCCCCCTTGAAATCAATTGTTGAGAAAAGTTTTGCGGGTGGGTGGTGGTGCTTGCCTTTAATTCTAGCATTTGGGAAAAAGAAGCAGGCAGATCTCTGAGTTTGAGGCCAGCCTGTTGTATAGAGAGAGTTCCAGGACAGACAGGGCTACATAAACTCTGTCTTGAAAAATCAACACGCACACGCACATGTACACAGGCACACAGGCACTCATGCACACATACAAAGTGTGTGTGTGTGTGTGTGTGTGTGTGTGAGAGAGAGAGAGAGAGAGAGAGAGAGAGAGAGAGAGAGAGAAAGAGAGAGATAGAATTGAATTTCTGGGTGTCATTCAACTATTCTCCCTCTGTGTTGTCTATAAAATTGAAGGCTATTTATAGAAGCTTGATCTAATTCCAGTTAGATTTTTCTTTGCGAAGAAACTACTTTCTACATGGTATTTACATATTTGGTATATATTTGGTTTTTTGAAACAGAGTCTCTCAGTGTAGCCTTGGCTGTCTTGGAATTCACTGAGCTCTCTGCCTCCCAAATGTCAGGGCCGTGCCTGGCTATTTTTAATATATATATTTTGTTCTTTTTTTTTTTTTTTCGGAGCTGGGGATCGAACCCAGGGCCTTGCGCTTCCTAGGCAAGCGCTCTACCACTGAGCTAAATCCCCAACCCCAATATATATATTTTGTAAAGAACAAGGTCTCTTGTAGCACAAGCTGGTGCTAAACTTACCCTGGTGACTTTGAACTTCTGCTCCTCCTGCCTCTACCTTCCAAGTGTCGTGATTAGAGAGGATACTACCGATTCTGTTTTAGGTTGTGCTGAGGGGTAAACGTGGGGCCTCGGAATGTCAAGGCAAGCATTCTACCAACTGAGTCACATCCCCAGGTCATCTTTTATTTTAACGGAATGTCTCTGATTCCTGCTAAGGATAGACTCTTTTCTTCAAGGATGTAGTGGTCATGTCTGTGACTCTTGTAGACTGTTAAGTTGGTAATTTGTTCAGTATTGTGCATGGGGTTGCACAATGTAAGTGAGGAACTCAGAGGGCAGCTCTGTGGAGTTGGATCTCTCTTCCCACCTTTATGTGTGTTCTGAGAATAAAATTCTGGTCTCTGGGCTTGTCTGGTTGGGAAGTTGTTACCCATGACTGGTCTTAGCAGCTCCCTTATAGAGACCTTTTCAGAGGCCAACCTCAGCTCAGTTCCTGTTTTGATTGTCAGAAGAATTCTCCATGTCCTCTTCTTCCTTTCTTTACTTACTCACTCACTCGCTTGTGTTTTTTGAGACAGGGTTTCTTTGGGTAGTTTTGGCTTCCTGGAACTGGCTCTATAGACCAGGCTGGCCTAGAACTCACAAGGATCCACCTGCCTTTGCCTCCCCAGTGCTGTGACCAAAGGCATGCACCATTACTGTCTGGCTCTTTTACTTTTTATAATTAAAAAATTGTATGTATGTATGCATGTATGTATGCATGTATGCCTGTGTGAGTTCATGTGCACCAGGGATTATAGATTATACAGTTATAGATTACTATAATGTAATTATACTATAATTATTAATTCTTAAGCAGTCTCGTTTCATTTATAATTTCACCTCTGCTGTCACCCCTGAATTATTTTAAAGGAAATTCCAAACACTTTATTTTTTTAAGTTCTTATTGTTTAGCAGTCTCATACAAAAAGCAGGTGTTCTTAGAGGCCAGAGGGCATAGTATCTCCTGGAACTGGAGATATATTGCTGGGTCCTTCAGAAGATCAATAAAGTTAACAGGTGAGCCTTCTCTTCAGCCCTGTGTCTCTCTTTCATTTTTTAACTTTATTTGATCTACATGGGTGTTTTGCTTGCATGTATGTCTGTGTACCATATACATGCCTGGTGGCCAGAAGAAGACACCTTAGAATTGGAGTCACAGATGGGTGTGAGCCACCATGAGGTGCTTGGTATTGAACCCAGGTCCTCTAGAAGATCCAGAGCTCTTAACCATTGATCTACCTCTCTCACAAGAGCTGTATCTCTTCTTGCAAGCAGGTATAATCATCCTCACCAACACCTCTGGATTATAGCATTTTTTACTATGCACACAGCCCCCTTACACACACACACACACACACACACACACACACACACACACACACACATACACACACACAACATGATTGTGACCAAACCACGAGGATCGAACCAACATGGAAGACAGAGACAGAAACAGAAAGGTATCTTGTTGCCCATACCAGCTCTGTGTTTACCCCCATTTTACAGATGGTATAAGAAAAAGTGTCCCTCACCTCATGGTAAGAGTACTAGGGATGCAGAGAAGCAATATCAAGGTAGATCATTTTGACCTTGCAAAGTCAGGTGTCAGGCTACAGAAAAGACAAAAATGGTCGACACGCCAATTTGGCACAAAATAGTGTTTTTGTGTGTTCCTAACCACATTTTCCTGCCCATGAATCCCTCATCAGCTAAGTTCTTTAGGGATGTACAGTCTTCCTGGTATCTAATATTACTGCCTCCAAATTCCCCATCCCATTCTTTCAGAATGCAAAGCCTAGCCCTCTCTGATGTTCATAGATAAACCTGGAGTTCAAGATGCCCTCCTTTGCACGGGCTCAGTCACATAACCTATTCTCCGAAACTTTTCAACTCTAAAATAAACTGAAAATCACCCAGGAGGCAGGCACCAGCTGCTAGCTAGGAAAGACGGGGTCATGTGGTGTGTGTGTGTGTGTGTGTGTGTGTAAGAATGAGGGAGACAGACAGACATAAAGTAAGGGAGAAAGAGAGTGAAAGGCAAGGAGAGAAAGACAAGGAGATACAAAGAGAAGGAAAAGAAAGAGAGAGGAGAGAGACAGAGAGAGTCTCACTATTGTAGCCCTGGTTGGTCTGAAACTCACTCTGTAGACTAGGCTGACCTTAAACTCTCAGAGATCTACATGCCTCTGCCTCTCAAGTGCTGGTGTGTGTGTGTGTGTGTGTGTGTGTGTGTGTGTGTGTGTGTGTGTGTATGTGTGTGTATGTGTGTGTGTGTGCATGTGTGCATGTGTGTATGTGTGCGTGTGTGTTCCATCTAAATTGTGTTTGAATTCTAAATGGCCTGAAAATGAAATATAATGATTTATTTCTTACAAGGGGAGACAGTGGGGACCCCAAGATATAGGAACTTTTTTTTTGTTTGTTTGTTTGTTTTTTTTTCAGAAGACTCCAAGATATAGGAACTTAATTACACAGCCACACTTCCAAAAGGGGCAGTGTCAGTCAGATCCCAATCCTGTCACCTTCCAATCCTGTCACCACCACCTTCTGGCTATGTAATCTTACGTGTATCACTTAAACTTTTGATTTCATAAAACAACAATAATAATAATTTGGGTTTTTGTTATGTTTTTGAAACAACTTGTTTTTTGATTTCTTATTTATCTACCCAACACAGGGTTGCTCTGTGTAGCCCTCGCTATCCTGGAACTCATTATATAGACCATGGTGGTCTTGAACTCTCAGAGATCTGCCTGCCTCTGCCTCCTGCGTGCTGGGAATAAAGGTGTCTCCTGGCTGAGACAAATTCTTGCTGTGTATCCCAGGCTGGCCTTGCACTTGCTATTCCCCTGCCTCTGGCGATGGGGTTACAGGAATGACTCATACTCAGTGTAAAAAAGAAAACTTCTTTTAAGGTAGAGGGATATATAATCCCACACTTGGAAGGCTGAGGCGTCAGAGGATTGAGAAGGAAAGGGAAGGAAGGAAAGGCGTGACTTCATTTATTTACATGGTTAGTCCTGACAACATACATAGAAATAATGCTGTACAGACTGAGCAGGTTACATTTAGGAGTGTATAAGTATATGCATATGCATAAGTATATGCATTTATGCATGTAATAAAATTAATGGGAAAAGGCCGCGAATTTAAAAGAGATCAAAGAGAAATTTGCTAGAAGGTTTGGAGGGAGGAAAGGGGAAGAAAGTAAAACAAAGAAAGAAGTAGAATTCAATGACTGGCACATAGCCGCGTTCAGCAAGAAACTCATAGAGATAATGGACCTCGAAGCAATAGAACTTAGAAGACAGACATAACAAAAGCCAGGACCCAAGAAACGGAATTGGCTTGTAGCAGATAATCCAGTCAGGTCAGGGCTGCCCCTGCATCCTTGCTGAAGAACTCCCTCTCTAACGTGGCACCTTCTGACTTCCTGCATAGATTCGACCCTAGAGAGATGTCCTTCTATCCTGAGACCTGATCCAAACGATCACACTGAACTATAGATTCCACGGGAGAGGCAGAGCAAGGGGTTCCCTGACCTACCGGCTCCATCATTCTGAGCCTTTATCTGCTCAATGCCCATCCTGTCACTGCAATTTGGGAGGGAAAACCTTTCTTCTTCTTCTTCTTCTTCTTCTTCTTCTTCTTCTTCTTCTTCTTCTTCTTCTTCTTCTTCTTCTTCTTCTTCTTCTTCTTCCTTCTTCTTCCTCTTCCTCTTCTTCTTCTTCCTCTTCTTCTTCCTCTTCTCCTCCTCCTCCCCTCCTCCTCCTCCCCCTCCTCCTCCCCTCCTCCTCCTCCTCCTCCTCCTCCTCCTCTCAGTTCTTTAAGGGAAACCAGGATTGGAATTCAAGGCAGGTACCTGGGGGCAGTAACTGAAGCAGAGGCTGTGAAGAACTACTGTTTACTAGCTTGTTCTCCATGGCTTACTTAGAATTCTCTCTCTCTCTCTCTCTCTCTCTCTCTCTCTCTCTCTCTCTCTCTCTCCTCCTCCTTTTTCTTTTTTAAAGATTTTATTTATTTGTTTTATGTATGTGAGTACACTATAGCTGTCTTCAGACACACCAGAAGAGGGCATCAGATCCCATTACAGATGGTTGTGAGCCACCATGTGGTTGCTGGGGATTGATCTCAGGACCTCTGGAAGAGCAGTCAGTGCTCTTAACCTCTGAGCCATCTCTCCAGCCCCTAGGATGCTTTCTTATACAACCCAGGACCACCTGCCAAGGGGTGGCACTGCCCATAGAGGGCCAAGCCCTCTCATATTGAGTTCTTAGTCAAGAAAATGTCAGTGGGCCTTGCCCACAGGCTGTTCTGAAAGGCTCAGTTCCTCAGAAGTTCCTTCTCTTCAGGTGACTAGTTGACAGAGACTAACCACCCTAGCTGCTTTGTGGCATCCACTCTGCAGTTCATAGACACCTCTGGGAGCAGGATCATGGCAGCCCTGCAAAGGAGACAGGGCAGGGCAGACGAATCTCTCAGTCAGCATGAGGAAGTTGAGTGAGAGGCAAAGAACATCTCATAGATGCCTCTGACTTCAAGTGTATGCTGGTGAGGTTTACCTCGGTGGGTTTGAGGCCTCAACATCCTAGGGTTTGGGAAGGATTAGTTTATTATAACTAGTGGTTTAAAAAAATATGGAGTAGCAAGACAGAACCTGGACTCTAGTCTCAGAGCTGCCTACAGCCTGACCATCGGTCAGTCTAGCTTTGAATGGAGACATGAGAGGGAAATAGACAGGGTGTTGTGATTGATAGAGGCTCTTCCTCATAGCAGCTTAACTTGTATCCTAAGGAAACACCAACTCAACCAAAAGGGGAATCACAGGAAGGACACTGATACGTTTCTCAGTGACCCACTAAGATTCTGAACAAGAGCAGGAGATAGACCATGCCTCCTCCCAGCAAAAACAAACACAACCCAAGTTTCTTGGAATGTAGCTCTCTCTTAAAGACCTCCCAGGCCCTTGGCCAGTTTCAGTCAGAGCAGCATAGTTACTCACACAATCCTTTAAAAATGTGATTCTGTTTCTCTTTAAGAAGACTCAAAATCCTCTGATGGTTTTGAACACATCACAAATATTCATACAAGAACTAGATGTGGTAAAGTTTGTTATTCTATTACATTGAATGTGGTCAAATATCATTAACCCCAAGTGGCTGGGGTTGCTGGTAAAATAGAGTATGGCTTTGATGATTACTGGGGATACTTTCTCACTGTGTGGGTTGTCTTGGAAGGTCTGTGAGTGGGCAGGCCACCTAGAGGACAGATTGGTGGCCAAACCTCTTTAGTTAGGTCAGCCAGTCCAGCACCTCTCCTTGTCACTGGGCTGCCCCATCACAGGACGCTGCTTCACCCATGGCCACCATCCAGGGTACAAACAAGGTTTCAAGCAGGAGCTCCCATGCCCTAGGAAACCCATTTCCAACTGGCAGAGTAGGAAGACCGGAGGGAGGAGTGCCTACAGCCTAGGCTCAAGGTCCTGTGAGATAACACAGCAATCTTTTGGCCTTCCACCCATACTTGATTGATGAGTTCCCTAGAGCCAGAGGGGTGTGTGTATGTGTGTGTGTGTGTGTGTGTGTGTGTGTGTGTGTGAGAGAGAGAGAGAGAGAGACAGAGACAGAGGACAGAGACAGAGAGACAGAGAGACAGAGAGACAGAGACAGAGGCCAGACAGAAAGACAGTGAGACAGAGAGAGAGAGAGACAGAGAGACAGAGACAGAGACAGAGAGACAGAGAGACAGAGGCCAGACAGAAAGACAGTGAGACAGAGACAGCTCAGTTTTTTACTTCCCTGAGGGTTTGTTTGTTTGTTTGTTTGCATCAAAAGAGACTTGTCTGTTACTACCCCAGTTTTGTCTTCTGAGGCCTCAAGCAAGCCAGTTCTGAAAGACATTTGTACTCCTAAGCGCTATCCTTCTGGGATGCAGACCCTCAGGCTAGCCCCACCCAGTTTGATAGTGTGGGCTACAGAGGCCAGAAAGTTAGCAGTTGAGGGCAGAGGCTGAGGAGGGTCTTCTAGACAGAGTTATGCTAGGATTCTCTGCAATGGGGGAGCTGGGCCTGGCAGACAGTTGTTAGGGTTGTGCTCCAAGCTTTCTGTCAGATGAGTCCTCAGGAGGCCTGGATGAGCTCAGAGCACAGCTCCATCCAGATGTGAGGGATTAGTGTTGATGGAGGGGAGTGAGCTCACCCCAGCCTCTTTCCTGGAGGGCTTCTGGAGCCAAGTTAGATCTCCTCACAGACTCTGGAGAACAGTGGAAGAGGAGCAGAGGCGTGTTGCTCAAGACACCCACAGCTGCTGGCTTCTCCTGGGTACGGGGACTCAGCAGGGGCAGGTGATCCTCTTAGATCAGTGCTTCCCAACCTTCCTAGTGCCGTGGTCTTTTCATACAGTTCCTCATGTTGTGCTGACCCCTGCCATGGAATTATTTCTTTGCTACTTTGTAACTGCAATTTTGCTACTGTTACAAATGGATGTAAATAGCTGATATGCATGGTATCTGGTGTGACCCCCCAAGAGCCCACAGGTTGAGAACCACTGTCCTAGAGTAACCTGGCTGAAGGCCTCTAGCCTGGGTATACAGGGAGTGTGTGTTTGCAGACTCCCACCAGGACGGGTTCGTCTTCCCCAAACAGCCCACCCTGGACTAAGAAGAGCTCTTCTTGCCTCCCACAACTCTCCTGGCTGAGCGCCCAGCTTAAGCTGAAACAAATGTGGAGTCCCCTCACCGAGGCTAGTCTGGATCTCTGCCTCTCACAGGCATCTCGGATCACCGAGCACAGCCTTCCAGTAGGAAGGCCTGAGCTGAAGGTCTTTTCTTCATCGTCCTTGGCATTGTGAATCTTCTCACTTAGCCCATCACGGTTTCTGCTTTTAGCTAACAGTTCCACCAGGCAGAGGACATGGCAGTAGTGAACAGTGTGTACCACTCTTATGAAGGACCCTGGTTCAGTTCCTAGCCCCTACGTTGGGTGGCTCACAACTGCCTGTAACTGCAGCTACAGAGCCCTCTTCTGGGCTCTGTGGGCACTTGCACTCACATGCACAAATGCAGACACGACAGAGTTTAAAATAAGTGTCTGGGATGGAGAGATGGCTCAGCAGTAAAGAGCACTTGCTGCTCATGAAGAAGTCCTGGGTTCAGGTCTCAGCTCCCATAAGGAAACTCACAACCATCCTGTCTGTAACTCCAGTTCCAGAAAATTTGATGCTCTGTTCTGACCTTCTCAGACACTGCATGGAAGTACATTCCTTCACGTCTGTTCCCTTTCTGTCCCTATGAGCATGGCTGTGTTTTCCAAAGCCAGGAAAACACCCAGGACAACGCCCAGGACAATAGTACACAATTCTCTGGCCATGGTGAACTGATCTCCCTCCCTCCCTCTCTTCCTTCCTTCCAAGCTTCCTGAAGAAATATCTGAGGTTCCAGCTTCTGACCTTCCCTTCCCTTCCTGCACACTATGCACATCCCATAGGGGACTGAGCTAGCACTGAGCAGGGACATTCCTGTCTCTCTTTTCCAGTGTTAACCCTTCCTGCCACTTTAGGCTCCTCGCCCTCTCTACAGTCTGAAAAAATCTCCTCGTCTTTTCACTCCCAGTACAGCACCTGCTTCCAGGAGACAGGCATTTCCTAAGGTCTCGGCCACATCTAATGCCTCAGATAGACCCACTGCAGCCCAAGTTCAGAACCAGGGCACTGACACTTCTGTGTCAGAGTTGGTGGTGCCAGGTCTAACCTCAGTGAATGAGGAGAATCATGAGTCAAGAGTCGAGGAGGTGTCCTAGTCAGGGTTCTCCAGAAGGTGATCAGATCTGTCCCTCTAGGGAACACATGACTAAGAATGAATCGATTGATCTGTAGAAGGTGGATTCCTGAGGAGGCTCACAGGCTGTGGTCCAGCTAATCTGACAATGGATGCCTTCCAACAAAAGGTCCAAAACCCAGTAGATGCTTCGTCCATGAATCTGGAATATCCAGCTGGTCTTCAGTTATTCTGGAATCCCAAAGAAGTAGGCTCTTATGTTGGTGACAGAAAGGGTTTGCCAGTAAGAGCAAGAGAGCAAGCTCCTTCCTTTGTCCTTATCTTGTTTGTTTGGTTTTTTGTTTTTTTGTTTTTTTGTTTTTGTTTTGCCGTGTAGCCCTGGCTGTCCTGGAATGCTCTCTGTAGACCAGGCTGACCTCAAACTCAGAGGTCCGACTGACTGCCTCTGCCTCCCAAGCGCTGGGATTTAAGGCATGCTCCATCACTGCCTGGCCTTCCATGTCTGCCAACGGAAGGTAGAGCTTGTATTAAAGACAGATTTCCCCACCTTAAAAATCTGTACTAATAAGTAATTAATCCAAATAATTAAGATAAAACCCTCGAAGGTGTGCGCAGTATCTTGGGTTTCAGATAATTCCAGATTTAGTCAAGCGGACCACCAAGGACAGTCAGCATAGTCGGTTTAACTATGATCTTCTCACTAGCAGTGTGGCTTTGGGCATGGGGAACGGCAGCTCAGACTAGCTGGTTCCCAGTGCTGCTCAGTCTCCTCCCTGGGTTCTGCCCGCTACTCTCTGGCTGGTCATTTCTAGCTTAGATTACTGCCGACACTGTCTCCCTCCAAAGTCGCATTCCTCCACATTCTCCAGGTCCCTGGGTCCAAGTGCTGTCCTTGGCTTTGATCCTGAGACCCTTTTCTAGTTGAGACCCGTTACTCTGTAGGCGTTCCAACTCCCTGGATGGTTTGTCTGAGGAAGTCATGCTTCTCTCCATGTCTTTGCAAGCAGTCAAAACCTTTCCTGTCTTGGTGCTACACAGCCAAGACACTGCCTCCTTGAGAGGGCCCTCCTAGGTCTGGAGACAGGGGAGTATTAGGGTGGTGCCTCGTGTCTTCATCCCCTGCATGACCTCGTGTCTCATTTCAGAATCCCGCTCCCCTAAGCCTGGTATTTTGCAGAGCCCTCTAGCACCTCAAGGGAACCACTGTCTCCACGGTGACAACACTTGTCTTCCCTACAGCTGCTGAGTCCCCCAGTGGCCCTGGAGAAGATCTAGCTTGGAGCCCAGGCTGTGACAGACACATGGCTGTCCAAGGCCGGTTGAACATTATGGAAGAGGTAAGGAGGGTATGGGAGGAAGGGATCGTGAAGCTTCACGGCCTTTGTGAAGTACAAATGTTCGAAAACCCAGGCCGGTCCCGTTCCTCAGCGGCCAGGTTAACGACTCCATGCTCTAACTGGGATGTTCAGTTGGGTAATAATGTCTTATGCACCCTTCCTCCTAGTCCTAGGAGGCATTGCTTGCACACAGCCTGCGATTTCTCCCCTAGTGGGAAGTACGGGTCGGTTTTGTGCATCGATTTGATGTGAGCTGGAGTCATAAGAGAGGGAGGAGCCTCATGGAGCTGGATCCATGAGATCCAGCTGTAAGGCATTTTTTCTCAAATAGTGAGTAATGGGGGAGAGCCCAGCCCAGTGTGGGTGGTCCCATTCTTGGGCTGATGGTCCTGGATTCTGTAAGAAAGCAGGCTAAGCAAACCATGAGGAGCAAGCCAGTAAGCAGCACCCCTCCATGGTCTCTGCATCAGCTCCTGCCTCCAGGTTCCTGCTGTGATTGAATTCCTGCCCTAACTTCCTTTTGGTGGTGAACATCAATGTGGAAGTGTAAAAGAATAAACCCTTTCCTCCCCCACTTGCTCTTTTGGTTGCAGTGTTGCAGCAATAGAAACCCTGACCAAGACACCAGGGAAGGGGGAAATTCAACCATCAAGTTTTCTGGTGAATCATAACGTAGGGTCCATTGCTGAAAACATCTTTGCTTTGTTTTTGTTTTTGCTTTTTGAGACAGGGATGTTCTGGAACTCACTCTGTAGATCAGGCTGCCCTTGAACTCAGAGAAACCCACCTGCCTCTAACTTCTCAGTGCTGGGATTAAAAGCATGGGCCACCACACTCTTTGTTGCTGTTGGATTTTATTGACTTGTTTGCTTTTTGCACAGGGTCTCACTCCTGCCTCTTGAGTGCTAGGACCACAGGCATGGACAACCCCTACACACACACACACACACACAGAGAGAGAGAGAGAGAGAGAGAGAGAGAGAGAGAGAGAGAGAGAGAGAGAGCACTTCAGCATGTCATTTACATCTGGTCAGAATGGCAGCAGTCCCTGGGCCCGGTGCTAGATTATGTTATTTAGCAAGTTTAACTACCATTTAATTATATATACTGGTATATCAACATTTTAATTTGGGGAGCCAAGGAAATAGCACAGTCTCTAAAATGCTTATCCTGTAAGCATAAGGAGCCAGGTTCCATACCCAGAGCCCACAAAACAGGCACTGTGGCATCCTGGCACTGAAGAGGAAGAGACAGGAGGGTCCCTGAGGTCACCAGCAGTCAGCCTGGCCTAAGCATGTGCCAGTAAGAGAGCCTGGCTCACAAGCAAGACGAGGCCAGTGAGATGGCTTACCTACCGGTTACCTACGTTCAAGCTTAATGAGTTTGATCCCAAGGACTTACTCTCCCCAGCCCCCTTCTCTCGCTTCCTTCCTTCCTATCTTTGTTCCCCTTAGACAGGGAACCCTGTGTGTACCCTGCTGTACTGAAACTTGACTAGGCTGGCCGCAAACTCAAGGATCCTCTTCCCTCAGCCTCCCAGTGCTAGGATTAAGGTGTATACCACCACTGCCAAGCCCCCAGGACTTTCAAAGTGGAAAGAGAGAAGGACTCCTGCAGAATGTTCTCTGACCTCCCATTACACTCCCAGTGGTGTGTGTGTACCCCCCCATCCCCAACCTGAAACACACACAAATGGGCAGCTCCAAGATTGACTTTTGCCTTTCTGCCACCACCCCAAGACAATAATAATAATTTTGAGACAGTCTTTCCTTGGTCCGAAATTGTGGTGAGCCTGTCTCAAGATTTTGAGCTTACAGACATCAACAACTAAAGTGATATATAGTTTTAATATTTGAATGCTATTATAATGTAGCTGGTTTTCTTATTTTTCTATTTTAAGCATGAACGCACTGCTCTGACATGAGGCCTGTTGGCTTTATTAGGTTGCCAGGAGCTGTAGCAACACACATCCGTTTCTTTAAAGCAAACCCCTAGGAACAAACTTTAAAATCCCAAACCTGTCATTCGATGAATGGGCCACAAGGGGGCGGTGCAGCAAAAGGAATGTGCACTCTTATAGGCTCCTCCCAAACAAAAAGGTGCTTAGTGTCCCTGTGCAAAGCCATGCTGGCACATTTGAGTACCAGACAGGAGGATCCTTAAAAGGACAAAGGGAGCATGCGGCCTGTGATGTTCTTACCTAGGGAAACCGAGCAGAGATTGGGTGACAGCCAGGACTGGACAGCACCCAGTGTCTTCTCCACGAGCTAAGGTAAAGTTGGCCCAACTTCTGTGCTTGACTTTGCCCCACCCTCCCACTCCAGATGGTGGAGAAGACCGTGGAGCACCTGGAGGCAGAAGTGACAGGTCTGCTGGGCCTGCTGGAGGAACTGGCTTCAAACCTACCCCCAGGACCCTTCAGCCCCAAACCTGACCTGCTTGGAGATGGTGAGTGGCTCAGACGTCTGCTGGACCTGACATCTAGGGTCCCTGGCTGCAAGAGGCACAGGGTATGTTATGCAGTCTAGGGCAGAGCACCTTATTCCAAGTATTCTCACTCCTGTGCCCTTCCATCTATTCTCCCCAACCCCTGGGATCCCTGGAAGGGTCCTGTTTTTTTTTGTTTTCCACTGCTGTCCCAAGGGACCAGAAAGCTGGAAAGAGGCAGTCGCAGTCACTAGGCACAGCAAGGGCAAGGGCATCCTTCAGCCTCCTCTGCTGCTCACTTAGGGCACCCTTTTTCTTGCAGACGGCTTCTGACTACCAGGCATGGTGGAGCCTATCAGCTGAAGTCATCACTCTGAGAACCAAGCTAGGTTTTCCTGCCTTCCTGCCCCACCATGGTGTGAAATAAAAGCTACTATCTGGGCCCCCGTTTGCTAGCCGTGACCTCCGTTACCACAGCTCCAGCTCCTTCTTACGCCCTGAACCCCACACTGCTGTTCTAGCTCTCAGGCCTGGGTAGCCTGTGCAACCGGTCTTCCAACTTTCTTAGAGACAAACCCTGGAAACTGATTCACAGGATGTGAGACACCAGAGGCCTAGAGGGGTAACCGTGCACAGTAGGCCCGTTATGCAGCCTTGCTGCTCAGACCACAAGACAGCCATTGCCACTCAGGAGACACAAGATCCAACTCACCCCCATCAGAATCTCTGCCTTCATGTGATTCCCCACCCTGCCATCCTGGTGGTGAGGAATTGTACGCACCTCAAGAATCCTGTTCCCTGGTTGTGAATCCAGAGACGAACTTCTTTTATATATATCACACATGATATTTCATATATATCAATAATTACATATTATACATGTTGAATTATGAGATAGATAGATATGATTTCAGTAAACAAAGTTCCTATATAAAATTCACTCAGAGGGGAATAATGCAGCATGTAGACCAAGCTGGGATTAAAGGTATACACTCAGCAAAAATTACCATTTTAACTTGGACAAATTCTGTGGCTTCTCGTGTGTCTGAAGAGTCATCATCATTAATGACGTCCAGGAATATTTTGAATACCCCAGAAAGAACTTTGGGCCTATTCAGGGGTCACTTCCCTTCCACCTCTCCCCATGCCAACACTCTAGCAATCCTGGACTTGCCTATTGAGGGCAGCTTCTGTGAATGGAACCAAAAGTCCTTTCCTATCAGGCTTTTACCCAACAAATTCTCAAAGTTCATCCATGATACAGCGTATCATTCCTTCATCCACGGCAACATATGTTCTATTGTATCACTGGACCGCACCCACCTGTTAATGGCTCTTGGGGTCTGTGAACAATATGGCTGCCAGTGTCATCCACAACAGCGGTGTTTAGTTGCTTTATTACTCCTGAGAGTCATCTACCCTACCACTGTTGGGGAAACATGAGGCTGCAGCTCAGCTGAGGCCTCTCTGGGGTTCTGGACTGGACGCAGAGGCTAGAGATAACTTGCTTTTCTAGCATGTCATTATCCTAAGCTAACGCAGGAGAAGTAATGGGAGACCTCCAGCCAGCAAGCCGAGCTCTATGCTCCTGGACATGACAATGAATGCTAGACACTGTCCCTGCAGTTTCCCTCTCCAGACACCAAGGATCAGGGATCCTGCGGGGCTGGAGCGAAGACTGCCCTTCTGATGAGATATCCCAAGGTAGCTGGCTGCTAGAGCACCCCCCGCCCCCCGGTTGTTCCCATCCTCCTGACTAGTCTCCCTGAGAGGCCACCCAAGAAACCACAGGTCCTTTCCCAGGACCTAGGTGACCTCACTCAGGGAACTCTACCACTCTGCATCGGGCCCAGGTCCTGTGCCTCATCACTACCTGGGCCCTGTGTGAATCTGGAGAGCACCCTTTGTATATCCTTAACACACAATCCCTGCCAGGTTAACTTGTGCTTGGGACTGGATTTCCACAGCGTATGATGCATGTTTCTAGTTCGGCAGATCCATTTTCCACTGGCTAACAGGGCTGGGATCTCTGAGTCATAAAGCGGAAGAAAACACGCTGGCAGCAGAAAGACATTTCCAGAATGTTCCAGAACTGGCTGACTTTAATTTGGAAACAGCTTTTGGCTACAGACATTCAGGTTTAAGGCACATTCCAAACTACAAGGATCCCTGCCACTGGCACAGGGCCTGGCTTTAATTCTTGCATGGTTTTACATGGAAAGTGGAACAAATGATTTTCTGGCCTCTTCTAAAAAAGAGTGTGAGTTTGGCAAAAACAAAACTCATGACACATTCTCACCAGACACCACAGTACCGTTACAAGACCTCCCTTTTGTCCTAGGCAAAGATGGGTGGCCCACTCACCTACCATTCTCTCCAGAAACATGTATACAGTAAACACGCTTGTATGCGTCTGTCTGGCAGCGATGGTTAAAAAAAGTTTTCAAATAAAAATACAAAAATCACACATCTACAACAAAGCTAAGAGTCTTAGCCACAAGCAGCAAGGAATGAGTGTAGGAACCAGGAGAGATAAACATCAATTTTGCACAGCAAGGGGCTGTGAGGGCCAGGGAGATGGTCACCTGAGAACCTGGCCCACCTGGGCCCTTCGGCACAATACGTGGATGAGGGGGGACCAGAAGGAAAAGGTCATGGCTTTGGGGATGGGTGGATGGCTGGGGAGTGCACTTGTGGGTACTAGATAGATTGGGGGAAACTGGTGTGCTCTTCGGGACGTTTCCTGGCCACTGCCAGCAGGGGGCCAGCAGGGGGCACAGGTGAGCCACTGCCACCGCTCAGTCGTTGCCACCACAGATCTTCAGCAGGATCTTCCGATAGTCCCCAGAAGTGTCTCCCTGGTTGCAGAAACAAGAGCAAGGGTTAAGGGAGGCAAGGCTTCAAGTGTCCTTGTGGGAGGCAGGCCTGCCAGAAGCAAGAGTTCCCATCAGAGCATGCAGTGCGGACCTCCCTTGTACGAGAGCTGTCCAGCAGCAGCCCCCGGATTCTATGCAAAACAAGAGCCAAGATCCAGGCTGGATGTCAAGTGTTTGTAGCCCAGCTCTGGGAAGGTGAAGCCAGGCAGATCCCTGGGGCGGATTCTAGCCTAATCCTTAAGTACTAGATAAGCCTTAGGTCCCAGTGAGAGACTCTTAAAAATCAACATGGATAGCTTCTGAGGAATGATACTCAATGTTGACGCTGGCCTCCACAGGCAGGCGTATGCATACATGCATATGTACATACATACATACATACATAATACATACATACATACACAATACATACATAGTACATACACAGCACACACACATATAATACATACATGACGCATACATACACAATACAGAAGGACCCCCACCCAGGCTGGCCATCACTACCCTTTACACTGGGTTCTACTGGAAAGTGATGTTGTGCTCTTCCTTGATCTTTGTGGCCACCCATGGAGGACACCATTGCCCTTGCAGTCTTTGCTTCTCCACAGATCAATCTGTCTGACACCCCTGTGCTTTCTCGGGGATGACTGCTCAGGCTTAGCTAATTTCAGATCATTTTTCTGACATCCTAAGCTTTTTGGAAGCTCTCTGAAGACAAGATCTGTGGCAGCTTTAGCTGTTACAGAATACTAGCGACCTAGGCCAAACTCTGACAGGAAAGACAGATTCTCTGCCTCATTTTCATGGCTTCTCTTCTAAGATGAGCCCGACAATATCAAATGTCAGCTCTGAAATCAGGCCCTGCAGAGCTTGCTGGTGACCTAGTGACAACTTCCTCCAGCCCAGCTCTGGCACACGGCGTTTCCTCCGACATTTGCGAAGACTGCCACCACACCTGTGGGGGAACGACTCTCCTCAGAGGTGCCGACCAGGGCTTCGGAGGTTTGTGGGACACCGCTCAAGGGTCATGAGGTTACCAAGCAGAAAAACCAGGATCAGACTCCCAGGCTGTGACCCAAGGCTGAGCTATGGATGCGGTCTCCACTAGAAAGTGAATGTAGAAGAAGCTGGAACTCAGGAAGCAAGAGCCGAGCTCCACAGACCCTGGGGACTCTGAAGGTTAGGGACTCCACAGGGGAAGGTCTGAGAGTTCTTTATACCATTCATTGGCAGACATCCCTGTTAAGTTACAAAGCACTGGGATCCTAGAAGTTAGCAACATAGGGTCACAGGGTTGTAACCTGCTCCTCAGGATCTTGTGATCAGTTTGGAGGTGAGTAGATGAAGAAGCCCACGTGGTCAAACACAGGGCTATTCTAGAGAGGGAAGGGAGCTGGGGAGGGCCTGGAGGTGTTGGGATGAGGAGAAGGCCTTACTGGCCCCTAATCCCTTACCGTGATATCGTGGTACAGTGACTTGCCGTACATCCGCTTATACTCCGCTCGGATATCCAGCAGGTCAAGCTCGCTTCGAGACACCATGATGCGAATCAGGGTCCGGTCTTTTGTTCCTGCTCCCTAAAGAGTCATCCAAAGTCAGTGCATGGGGCTTCCCACCAGCTCCAACCCTCCCTTGCCTTCTATATTCAGCCCACAGTGGACCCCTTAGACCCAGGAGGCTTTAAGATGAAATTAAGGAATTAACCCCACTGCACACAAGGACTTCGTACCCTCATAGCCTTGTTGAGCCTCTCAGCAAAGAAGGCGGGGGTGTTCTTGAGGCATTTCACTGCAAGAGAAAAACACAGCATAACGTCTGCAGGACACAGGAGGGCACACACTACCTAAATGTCCTCCTAGGAAGCCTGGACATCAAATCTGCCACCAGCCATCTCCTTCTCCTGCTGACTGTGACGCCGTGAATGTGGCTCCGCACACAGTAGGACCACCATCCCAACCATCACTGAGCAAAAAAACCCACCAGGGTTGTGCATAGCTGGAGGTGGGGGTGGGCACGAAGAGGCACCAATTTCATGGGACCCTAGGCATGAGGGGTTAAACAGAAAAACCCTCATGGAGAAAAGGTCAAGGGGGTGCAGTACTATTCTCGGGGCAGGCAAGGAAATCTATTACCTGTTCTAGCCAGAAAAATCCACAAAAAAAACCCCGATAAGAAATGGGCAAACAGTCCCTCAGCAAGTACAAAGGGAGGGGGCAGGGACGCAGGGCAAGAACCAGCTCCGTATCAGGAGGAGTTCCTAGAGCTGCCAAGACTTGCTGCAGAAGGCACACTCCCCATGCTGGAAGTTCAGCCAGCACTCTCTAGAATGGGCCTGTTTTGCTGTTGCAAGTAAAAATCCCTCCATGTGTTTCCATCACAGACAGCTGACAATTGCCCACAGGGATGTATTTTTAGAGGAAATTTGGCAGGATGTGAGTCACCTTCCTCTAGGAGAGGAGCTGGACGGGCTCCCACTAACGCCCAGATCCCAGCCCCTTTCTGCAGAGCTGCTCTGCAGACACGCGGCACAGGAGCCATGGAGCCCACCAGCCAGACGCCTACCCACAGCCAGCATGCCCTGCTCCAGGTCCCCAGACATCTCCCGGCAGATGCTCTTCTCGATGTCTCGGCCTGTCATCCTCTGATACTCGTTGAAAACTAGCAAGAAAATAGAAGGGGCACAGGTCATAGCCTTAATCGTGTTCTCGCAAATCTCCACGGTGTAGTCCTGACCCCCAGCAACTTGGAATATGTATTAAAATACTGCCACAATGGTGGGTCCTGAGCCAGCAAGCCACCGGTGGCATCTACAGTCAGGAGGTCAGGACACATGTGTGCGGACGGACAAATCTTGGCCTGCAATGGGTGGCTGTAGGGTCTTTTGTCTTGCTTTTCACACACAAGCACAGCTCTTTCCTAAGCCCCACTATGTATTCAGCACTTTATATCAGCAGGGCCCTCCTGTTTGTCAGGGTTGAGTCTCTAAGTCACGCTGGGCTGAACTAGGCAGAATAAATGCATCTTGTTTTGTTCCTTCTGGCATGGAATGGCGTCACATCCTCCAACCCCTCTAGCTTCCACGGACCACAGCCTCTCATGCAGCCAGACTGCAGGGGTGTGTCATTCCCTAGATTTAAGTGTATTTCTGACTTAATTCTGGCAAGCTCATGAGTGTCCAAAACTCTTAAGAAAACACATTCCTGCTGTGTAAGCCCAGCCCACGAGAGGAGACACACCCCACGAGTACCAGCTCTTCTCCACTCTGCCCTGCACAGCCTGAGAGCTCTCATGAAGGTCACGGCTCTCTGCTCTGAGTCCCGTGTGCTGCCCACTGGCCTGCAGTCAGATGATCCCTTTATCAGAGCAGTCTGCTGACCCATCTCAGCCCACACTCCACAGTGTCCTCACGTCTCCACACTCCCAGCCCTCGTCCCTCTTATTTCACGCAGCAGGCTAGTCTTGCTCTACCCCACTCTGAGCTACGTGAGCTCTAACCCACTCAGACACAACCCACCCTGTTCCGCTGTGCTGAAAGCCTTTAATTATAAACCCAGGAGCTGCCGAGTGTCGCAGAACGAGCTGTTGGCTCTTATGAGAAGGAACCATGCTAGAGAGTCCAGGAACCTGAGGCTAGTGCTACCATCAACATCGAGTTCTCTCACTACCCCTGCCTCAGTTTCAACCAATCATTTCCAGATTGGTGTTCTCTTCATACCAGAGCTATGGTGTCTGCTTATCTGATGTTTTCTGAAATTCTCTTCATTTTTCTCCCATGTCATAACACTCTGAAACCTGACAGTGACCCGATGATCTATACTCATTAAACAGACAAAGATTAATCCACATCACAAGTGCACAGCATGTGTTGACTATGAGACTGCCGTGCTCAGCCTTCAGGGGGATGGGGGTGGGGAATCTGTATCACACCCCTCCTCCCCAGTCTCGGGGATCACTGCAGAAGAGAAGGCAGAAGAGATGTAAGAGCCAACATGGTGGATGACTGCAGCGAATGTTACCAGGTATGACAGGGCCACTGTACAGACAAACTCACAGTGGCTGTGCCTGCATGCACAAGGTCAAGCCAAAAAGCCTAGCACAGAGAGGACAGAGAGGGGCTAACGAAGCCCCACCCTAGGGGAGGAGCCATTAGCAAGTGATGGATGGATGCTAGAGGCCGCTTTCTTTAAGAATGTGGTCCCTGAGAATCCACTCATGTTTCAGTAGCTGGCACTACATCAGCGTATGTACTGGTAACAATAAGTGGATCCAGTCAGTGGTGAGGGAGGGGGAGGGAAAGGGGAAGAGCGAGAAGGGAGGGAGAGAGAGGAGAGAAAGAGAGGGAGGGAGAGAGAGAGAGAGAGAGAGAGAGAGACAGACAGACAGACAGACAGACAGACAGACAGACAGACCAACATAATAGCTGGATATGATAGCATATGTCTTTAATCTCAGTCCTCAGGAAGTAGAGGCAGGCAGAGTTTGAGGCTAGCCTGTTCTACATAGCCAGTTATAGCCCGGTCAAAGTTACCTAGTAGGACCCTGTCTCAAAAGGCAAACACATAAAACAACAACAAAAAAAGCACATTTATTTGGGGAAAAAAAGTGGAGAGTATGGGGATGAGTGGAGGGGGTCAACTAGACACGAAATTCTCAAACAGTAAAAAAAAAAAAACCTCTAGACTGCTGGGACAGAATGCGCATGCCCTGGGGACAGGGCTCAAGCCCAAACTCAGCCAGGTTCAAAGCTATGTCAGCCTCAGGCCAGCCCTAAGACCGATGGGATACCTGGGATACATACCCGCTCCCTCCTGAGCACCTGGGTCCTGGCACCAGAGCAGCACTGCTGCGAACTCCTCGCCTCACTCCCGCCCTGCTGCGCCCACAGCCTTTCCAAGCTGTCTACACTGTTCTGGTCCCTCCCGTCTGAAGACCTCAGATACCTGTTCCCTCACAGCTCCCAACCTGACAAGCCCCAAACCTCTTCTGACCCGAGACACACACACACACACACACACACACACACACACACACACACACACACACACACACACACACCGGCTCGCCAGCACAGTTACCGTTCCGATGCCCTCTGCTCCTGGTGTCCAGTCCATCCAAATTTCCTAAGCTCAGTTGAGAGCCACTGTTTTTCCACACCCTTGGCTGATGGAACTCCTCCTAGGCCCTCTCACCCCAGCTTCTCAGCAAGCAGACAAGATTCTGGTCCCTTTTCCTCAGCTCCCCCCCTAGGTCACTGCATGACTTTCTGCCTGATCAACTCAACCTTGCCCTCCCAGCATCACACCTGAGGCCCAGGTACCCTGGGGAATCTGGGCGTCGTGTTGCTCTGCAAGCTGAAGTTAAGAGGTCTACCCCACTGAGGGCCCTCCTGTCGCTTCTGACTTCTCTCGTGGGATGGACGCCTAACTCCCTGCACTGCAGGCAGAGTTGTCCACCACCTCTGACCCCATCCCTTGCTGCCGCATCTCTATCTGCTCCAGATACCCACATCCCCATGGCTATGCCTGGGCTATGCTGGAAGTCCAGCAGGGCCTTTGCACCTGCTTTGATCACACAGCCCTCACCACACAACTGCCCCCAGCCCCTCCCACAACTCAGTTCCATCACCTTCTACTCATTTTCCAGTCCACATTCACACATTCACCACCAGCTCCAGATGGTCCTGAGTAGCCGTCTCCTGACATGAAACTGAACCCCATGAAAACAGATCACACCTCGCTACCCTCTAATAGACAGAAACCCACGCTCATGTATACAATATTTGTTGTTACTGGGCATGCCATGTACGTGGAGGTCAGGGGCTGACTGTGTTTTTGCCTGCTGGGCCATTGCTCCCCAATCCATTTCCTTGCCTTTCCCTTTAAGACACCACCAGGGGGCGCTCGAGGAAGTGAAGGGCCGTGCAGAGGACATCATTCTGCAGGCCTGTCTGCTCTCATCTAACCCACCCAGGACAGTCTCACCTGCCACGAGGTGGGCCCGGCTCCGGGAGCACAGAATTGCGTTGAACTTGGATTCATCTGTCCCCAGGCGGTTCTCCCCAGCTGCGTACAGCTCCTAGATGAGGAAGAAGACGCATGTGTCCAGAAAGCATCATCCAGGTCCCAGGCTCAGATCACCCAGGCAGCATCTAGCTCTGTAAAGCCCCCGGGGGAGGAGCAGGGCCCTGGCAGTGCCAGTTTGCTGGACCCTGTCGGCCCTGCTGACAGCAGACTCAGACCCCAGCAATCCACGTCCCCTCATCTGTCTGTGCATAGCACAGAGTATTCAGCCGGCATCCAGCACCACAGAGGAGGAAAGAGAAGCCCTGTTCAGGTCCTGGCTCTGAAGCAGCTTGTGGTGGGATGCTGGGCAGGGCTCTGGCTCCTGTGCCTCAATCTCCTCATATAAAAACAAATGTAAGGATTAGATCTGACTTGATATCAGGGGCAGTGCTTCTCAGTGACGGGACAGAGGAACACAGGTCCTCGGCTGACAGACCCACATCTCGATTGCGGGACTGAAGCCAGCTGCCAGATTCCTATGTGACATTTCCTGATCACGGAAAGCAGCTTCACTGTCTGTAAGAAGCATGTGTGACAAGGACTGTGGAACTTAATCAGTCACGGGGACAAAGCGATGACTGGGCACCAGGCTCACACACGGTTCACAGACATGCACACAGGCGAAACACTCAGACGCATAAAATAAAAACAAAACTTGAAAAAGCTGATGGGCATAATGGCTTGTTAAAACCTAGGAAGGCTTGCCAATGTGCAACCTTGCCCCGACCTCTAAGATGCCTCCTGGGTCTCAGAGAGTCAAAGAAATTAAGGGTTAGTAGGACACTCTCAGGTTGAGATTCCTCACGTCGAGGTGAGGCAGAGCAGGTCAGGAAGGGAAGAGGGGGCAGAGCCAACATCTGCCTTTCCTGGAAGGCTTGGTGTGTGTGTGTGTGTGTGTGTGTGTGTGTGTGTGTGTGTGTGTGTGTGTGTGTGTGTGTGTGTGGCCATCTCACTAAGAAGGTAGGACAGGCTCAACTAGCCAGCGGGCAACACAAACTTAGACAGCTAGTTCAGATGCCTGGATTTCCTCCCTCTCTGCAGTTCATAGGGTGACAAGGGCAGAAACTTTAGGATGCAGGGCTAAGGACGGCTCTTTTCTAGGCCCACGAACTCAGAAGCTGGATAGACAGGTACCTTCATAGGAAAGCACCAAGTCACATGAAGTCCCATGTCCTTGAGATCTTTAACAGCTGCAGCATTAATTACCCAAGTCCCTCTCACAGGTAGGAAACTCAGAAAACTAGGATCCCTGCTCAATGTCAAGTCCCCGGGCGCCTCAGAAACCCGCAACACCCGGAACCCACCAGTATCCACCGCTCATCCCATTCCCAGGCACCTGGCCACGAAGCAGGAAGTGTGAGCCCGCACTGGTTCAGCTAGCCCACACTGGCACCTCGCCAGCCACCAGACTCACCTGGACATCTCTCTGGACAAGGGACATGTCCACGTTTGTGCTTTCATCACGGTTTCCCTGAAAGGAAGCGGGATGCTGAGGCCAAGACACTCTTTGGTAGACTGTCCCTTCCCCCTCCTCACACATTTGCCAGTGCTTGGCTTTCCCTGCCCCTGCCCAGCTCCCACTCTGATATCCTGTGCTGAAGAAGGTACCTGAGAGAGAGAGATGAGGAGTCGCTGGAAGTGTCCTGATGTGTCACTTCGAATGGCTTCCTCCAAAGTCTTTTTGAACTCTGAGAAGACAGACACCAGGTCTATCCTACAAGCCTGCTACCTCTAAAGACATAGTTCGTAGGGGGCATTGGCATGACAAGGGTCCTGGGGGCTGAGACTGGAGGTGACAGGTGACCCATCTAACCTTCCAGGCTCATACAAGCTGTGACTTCAGGGTGACCTGACCTATGGTCAGACCTGGCCCAAATCCACTCAAGGTTCTCTCAGCTCCTTCCAACCACAGGCACCTGCCCTGTGTGTAAACAGCAGGCAGGGCTGGGCCTTGGGTCAAAGCCCTGAGAGTTGGGCATGACAGGAAACAGGGGACAAGGAGGCCAAGGACAAGAGGGTGCGGCCAGGGAGCTTCAGACCTGTTTTGTAGGCTCTGTTTAGCTCCCGGATGTGCTCGTTACTTCGGGAAGCCAGGATCTCAATCAGGCAAGCCTCATCAGTACCAGCCCCCTGTGAGAGCAGACGAAGAACACAGTGGTCTCACGCTCTCACTGGAGCCCAGAAAGGCCAGCAGGACACACACACACACACACACACACACACACACACACACACACACACACACACACACACACACACACACACACAGAGGCAGGCCTCATCAGTACCAGCCCCCCGTGAGAGCAGACGAAGAACACAGTGGTCTCACGCTCTCACTGGAGCCCAGAAAGGCCAGCAGGACACACACACACACACACACACACACACACACACACACACACACACACACACACCCCTCACTCATGCCTCAAAAGCCGGCTCCTCTCCTAGTCCCAGACAATGAGATAAGGACAAGGATAACGAGTGGGTATCACATGAGGGTTACACCACGGACAGGAAACTGAATGTGGTATGTGGTGTGTGGTGTGTGGTGTGCGTGTGCTTGTATGTGCAGTGACTGTCCAATGGCCAGAGCGTGCTGGGTCAGGCTGAGGTGCAGTCTGTTTCTTCCATGTTCACGTTCTCAGTGAGATAACAAAAACGTGGGCAGTGGGAAAGTCCGAAAGCTCAATCATAACTGATATAAAAAGGAAGGGTCCCAAGTGAACTGTCTGAAGATATCTAGGAAGAGAAGCCAGGAGAGAAGAACGGAGTGGCTGTGCCTGGGACAGCAGGAAGGTAGAAAGCAGGGCCAGAGGCCTGGCTTGTATATCAGTCTGCATCTTGGCTCTGCAGCTTACTGTGTGACCTCGGGCCAAGTTCCTTGGCTATAAAGGGAATGAATGCATACCTACTTCCTAAGGAGTCCTCGATGGGACTAAATGGGCTAATTTGTGCAGACCATCTAGCTGACACGGCGTTTTCATGCTTACCACTGCCTGCATGCTACTGGCGGCTCACTGGGACTTACACGGATGTGCATGTTAGCAGCCTCCCCGAAACTCCCTGCATGTCCCTTGCCTGATCGAGCACTCCACCAACCTCTCATAACGGTACTGGAGGTGGGTGCGACTGACTCCTGGGCTAGGTCCTTGCCACCCCACCCCCACCCCCTCACCACCCTCCCGACTCTAACAGCAGCTGGGTCTCAGCCAGTCTCCTTTCCCTTCCAGACCACGAACAAAACTCTCGGCCTCCAGTGGAGGTAGAACCTGTGCCCAGCGAGCCTGAGTGAGCAGTTCTTTCGGGTGCCTGCCTAGAGAGGGACCCTCTACTCACAAGACACACACAGCCGCATGGCTGTAGAGCCCAGACAGGACTTGCCTCGTGGTCGAAATCAACTAGACCTAGGAAGAGCCCTAGCTAAGCTTCGGGATTTGGCCCTGTGTGGAATTCAGTTCTTCCAGAGCTGAGGTGTACACAGAAGTGGGGCAGACATCTCTAGATAGTGTAGGACAGACACAGCAGACAGGACTGAGGTGAGTACTCAGGAACGGGTAAGGCTTCACTGTCTTCGTTTTAGACCTACCTCCTCCCACCCTTGCCTGGGTTCCTGCCTCTGCTGCTTGGGCTCCTCAGACATGTTGCTATTCACTAATGGGGGTCCTGCAACAGCCTGGGGCCCCTTCTCGTTATCACCAATGTCCTCCACAACCTATCTCGAGATAGAGACAGAGATATTTCCTGTGAGGAAATGGCATTTTGGAAAAAGTACCAGTTGCTCCTTCTAACACTCATGGGCTGTAGCCAGGAAGACGCGGAAGTCAGGCTAGGTAACAACTGGTGAGTGGGTAACACGTGCCCCAGCCCTCTCCCGCCTGGGCTGTGGCTATGCATGTATGTGAAGGCAGGCTCTCACACAAGCACAATGACACACCTTGATAGCTTCCTTTATCTCATAGACATCAAACAGGACCGGGGTCTTCATCAGGGCCAGGATAGTCTTCTCGAAGTTTCCTGACAGCTCTGACTTTAGGTCTTTGATCAGATCCTGATTGAATAGTTAAACAAACAAACTCGGTTTGAAAGTCCAGAGACGAAGAGTGCTGCAGATGGAGCTGATGGGATCAAGAGGAGCCGTGGGGAGGAGCCATGGGAGGAGCTGTGGGGTGGAGCCATGGGGAGGAGCCATGGGGAGGAGCCAGAGCACATATTCCATATTTATGGACACTTTACCTAAGATTCAAACCCGGAGGCTCAAAGCAGAGTCCCCTTAAGCCTTTCCCATGAAAGCACTCACATCAACTAAACCTCCCAGGATGCCGTGAAAGCAAAGGAGGGGAAAGCGAGGCAGGTAGGGAAGAAGTCACATCTACCGACTTATCTTGGCAGGGCCAACGACAGAATGCGAACCAAGCCTAACTGAGCTCCTGTCCATCCTGGAGATCCAGCCTTACGAGGCCCCAGTTTACAGAAAAGCAGGGAATGGTCTCCCTACCTTCCCTCTCTGCACCTCACCTTGCCGTAGGCCGTCTTGAAGGACAGCAGGATCTGCTGCCGCTGCTTGTTGGACCGGCTCCCTAGGCAGTCGATAATGGCCTGTTCATCCGTTCCTAGGGAAGACGAAGGAGTAGGCACACCGTGGGTTACAAGGATGCTCTGTGGCTGCGGACTCTCCCCGCCTAGGGCCTCCCATTCATTCTCCCCGGGCATCTAACACAGCTCCTCCTCCATCTCCCCAGGGCCAGGCTTGCTGCCCCTTCTACACAGTGAGCTGCACAGGGAAGTAGGGGCAAGGGTAGGATTGGAGTCAGTCTGCTCTCTTACCGAAGCCCTTCATAGCCTTCCGCAGGACCTCAGCATCTCGCAAGGGGTCAAATCCAGAAGCATCGGTGATGGTGCCTCGGTTTCCAAACTACTCAGACAAAAAGCCACAGACAGGTAAGATGACCCACCCATGCTGCCCTAAGGGGTAGGACTCTCCCACCTCCTCCTATCCCCCAAATACCTCCTTCTCTAAGCACACAGGTACCTAAAGGAGCTGGACACGCACAGCCCCACGCTCATGTGCTAATGGTGGTGTTTAGGAAGTAGCCTCTGAAGAGATATTAGGTCACTAGAGGCAGAGCAGGTCCTGGAGGGAGATATCGGGATCCATGCTACCCCCCGTTATTTGTTTCCTGTCTGCTATACAGTAGACAGCTTTGGTCCACCAAGGCTTCCTGTCACAAAGTCCTGCCCCACCACAGGCCCAGTCATGAGACCAAGAACCATCCATAGAAACCATGAGCCCTAATCAACCTTCCTCCCTTCTAAGGTGCGTTCCCCTCAGGTGTTTATAAGCAGGCTTACTGTAGCCTAGTGGGTGACCTTTCTGGTTCTTTTTTTTTTTTTCGGAGCTGGGGACCGAACCCAGGACCTTGCGCTTCCTAGGCAAGCGCTCTACCACTGAGCTAAATCCCCAACATGGGTGACCTTTCTAGCGTTGGTTATCAGGGCATTAAGGAGCATGCTCAGAGAGGAGATGGGCAGCCACTCAGGGCGGGGAAGAGCGGGCAGCAGGGCAGGGGGATGAAACCAAGGAGGTGATGGACCCTCTGCTATAGTCTAAAAGTAGCCAGCCAGCGAATACCTAGCCCTGTGCTTGGCAGGTTCAGCCATGTAACCATGACAATGAATTCTAGGCATTGCAAACATGAACTGAACTCCAGAATGAGCCAAAAATAAACCCTGGAGGAGCTGCCACTTTCCCTACCCAGAGAGGATTCTGAGAATCCTTCACGTTTGTCTAGGAAGGCACATAAGGGGCCTACTGGGCATGTGGCCATGTGAAAAGCAGATACCAGGCCAGGACAATGCTGCCAGACCTTTTGGAGTATGCCCTAGGTTGGGGCACACAAGAGAAATCAGAGCCTTTTTGCTACAACAGTATATTGTAGCTGGAGGCCTGAGTCCTCCCTGTTCCCTCAGTCCCCTAAGGTCTTGTTGGTCGGGCCAGAGGCCTGTCTTTGAACGCAGTTTGGACTGGCACTCACCTGAGCTGGAGGCACAGCCGGGGTGATGGTACTGGATCCTGAGTATCCTGGGTAACTTGGCACTGGCTGCTGCCCAGGGGGTGGCATTGGTGACTGCCCAGGATAGGTCATTGGAGGCTGTCCAGGATAGGCTCCTGGGGGCTGCTGCCCAGGGGGTGGCATAGGCTGGCCTGGCACCGGGGCCCCTGGGTATGCTGGGTATGAGGGCATCCCAGGAGGTGGGTTTCCTCCTGGCGGTGGATACATTCCATAAGGAGGGACAGGCTGCTGGGCAGGAGGGGGCTGCCCAAAGCCACCAGGAGGGACTGGAGGATAGCCACCTCCAGGAGCCCCAGGATACATGTTTGGCACGTTGGCTCCTCCGAATGTTCCAGACATGTTGGCTGCCTGCCAAGTACACAAAGCGTGGCCTGAGACACATAGGCCCAGAAAGACCAGCACCCTGTCTGTCTACCCTCCCCTTGTGGAGTTCTGCAATGGCTTTAGGTAAGGAGCCTCCTGCAGAACCACTCCCCCACCCTCAGTACTAAGTATGCAGGTACCCCAATGCTAGGCTCAGCACCCCAATGCTAGGCTCAGCACCCCAATGCTAGGCTCAGCACTGCCTCCACCCCACTACAGGACAAGCAGGAGAATCTGACCATGGATGAGGGAACACTTGCTCAGGGTGAGCAGGGCAGCTGGGCTCTGACACGGGCTCTGTATGTGAACCTCTATTTATCCCTTCTGCAAGATGCATGGAAACCTGAAAGAGGAGGCTACTTCCTCCAACCAAGACCTGCTAACCAGGTAGAGCTAACCACTCAAAGACCCAGAAAGTACAGGGGTTCCTTCTGCAGATATGAGGTGGCCTGTCGCACAAGTCCGCTGACAAGTCAGTTGAGTAGGTGAGGCCCCGGCGGGGTTTGCACATGCCCAGAACAAAAAACTGAATCCTCACCTCAGCTTCTTACGCCCAATGAGAAATGGGTCCTAATATCTGTATCTTCCCTCACTTCCGCACTTTAACCACCAAGGCCTCCTTACTGTCCCCAAGGTCATCAGGCCCACAGGCACCTTAAGGACTGGCTGTCCCTAGAAATTTGCACAGCACATTTCTCTACTGTGTCAGATCTTTGTTCAAGCCCTCCCCCCTCCTCCTCCATGACTTTCTGTGATGAGACAGGGTTTCTCTGTGTAGCCCTGGCTGTTCTGAAACTTGCTCTGTAGACCAGGCTGCCCTTGAACTCCCAAGTGCTAGAATTAAAGGTGTGCACCACTACTGCCCGGCTCAGGGTCCCTTTCTAATCCCCACTTTAAGGTTCTCAGTCTACATCGCCCCACCAGCACCTCTGAACCTTCCTGTGTTACTGCGATCCAGTCCATCCCCTCCGCCCTGTGCTGGGGCTTGGTGTATGGCCTTACACTCTAGGCAAGCATTCTACTACTGACCAGAACATCCCGCTCTTCCTGCTTCCTTCTGTCCTTTCCTTTTCTACTCCTTATTTTGAGACAATGTCAAGTTGCCCAGGCAGGCCTTGAACCCACATCATAGCCCAAATAGGTCATGAACCTGGCATCCTTTTGCTCGGATTTCCAGGGCCATGTATCTACTTTCCAATCTTCTTGCTCTCCTCTTCCTCTCTCATCCACCCCTGCCCTTCCTTTGATTCTTCTGTTTTCACCTGTCTCTCTATGCTGCCCAGGCTGAGCTGGAATTCTTCAGTCCTCATGAACTCACCTACCAAACGCTAGTTTGCCTCAGTGCCCAGAAGTGCCTGCCCCTGTTCCATATTGCCATCTGGTAGCTTCCACTATTTCCTGTCTCCTTGACGCAGATGCTAAGTGTGCCTGGACTGAGGTGTGTGTGTGTGTGTGTGTGTGTGTGTGTGTGTGTGTGTGTGTGTGTGTGTGTGTGTGTGTGTGTGTGTGCATGCGTGACATACACATGGAGGCAGAAGTCCACCTCTGTGGGCACAGCATGTGTCACTGGCCCTGGGATCCCATGTAGGCTAGACTGGCTAGTCAGCAAGTCCAATGGATCTGCCAGTCTCTGCCTCCCTAGCACTAGATTACAAGGAGCACATCCGGCACTGTATGCATGGGTCCTGGGAACTGCACTCTGGGCCTAATGCTGGCTTTATAAGCACTTTAGCCCCTGGGCTATCTCTCCAGCCCCGAGATTTTGCTTACTGCATTCATATATTCCAGGCACCTAGAACGGAACACTGGCATAAGTTTGGGCCTCTACTAGTTGATTGCAGTGTTCCCCTAAACACATATTTGCTTTCAGATTACAAGATAACATCCTTTTAAAAAGCGCAACAACAAATAAAACCAAGTACATCCTAACCTACCTACTACAGGCCACCAAGTACCAACCAGAACAGCTTTGTTCACTCCAACAGCCCTCCACCCATACACTCACCTCCTTGCAGGTTTCGTGCTCAGCTCATGAGAAATTCTCAATAAATTCTCAATAAATTCCCTGCAGGTACCAGCCTAACCCAATCCCCTCAGGCTACAAGGACCTGAGAGAACCTCTACCCCTAATATAGATGGGGACAGGGGGGCCCAGAGCGGGGTGGGTGTTAAGTGACGACCCTCATATTCTAAGTTGCTGCTCAGGATTCTATGCCACAGAAACCGGCGTGAGGTCTCGCTGGGGGCTTGGGATAAGCAGCCTTGATCCCTAGAGCTTTGCAGCTACCAGCCCAGGGGTACCAGGGCTGACTTACCATGCCCGAGAGGTAGTCCTGGTTGAACTGCCCTGCATAGTTGGCCACGTTATCCAGCCCGATAGGGGGCATGCTGGGAGGAGGGTAGCTAGCACCTCCCCAGGGAGCACCACCTGAAAGCAACACCAAGCCATCGTCAGCTCTGCATTCCCGGCCCAGTGACAGGGCAGAAGGGCAGAAAAGAGGGCTGCAGAGGGGCTGCCGCGAAAACCAAGCAGAGCATCAAACCAATGTTATAAAGACCCAGAAAGACTTGAAGAAGAGGGTCAGGGGAAGCAGCAGAGGCTCTCCCTTATTCCGGGGAAGGAGGCAGCTTCCTCCCTGGTGGGGATTCAGCCATGCTTTGTCCTCACAAACCCAGCATCATGGGCTGAGAGAACAGATCCATTCTTAGGCTCTGTGCTGAGCTGAGCACATGAGCTATGCACTCCATGTGCTAAGGATTCTCAGATGGAGGGAAATGGAGCCATATCAGAGGACGGGGACACCATAAAGGACAGTACCAAGGAGCAACCACATGGCTGGCTGCGTGTCCTGGGGCAAGGCTCTCTCTAAACTACTTTCACTCATGTCTGCAGAAGTGTGACCTCAAGCTGTGAAGGTAAGGGCTGAGGAGGAGTCTATGACATGGTGTCACAGATGCAGAGTTTCTGCTGGAGAGGGGACTGGTGTCGCTGCGGCCAGATCGGAGAAAGGTCCAGCTTGGCTCGATGTACCCTGTGACAATGGCAGGAACTTAACTTCCTGTCTGTTTGGTCATTTCTGCTGAGTTCCCTCAACAGTAACTATCCTTGCAGCAGCCCTTGTCTCCTTACCCAGAAGCCCTCACGGTTCCCTCACTACTGTGGAAGCAAAATGTTTTCAGGAAACATTTCAGGGTCGGGTAGGGTAGGGTAGGGCAGGTGAGGGTAAGGTAGGGAAGGGGAGGGCAGGGCAGGGCAGGGCAGGGCAGGGCAGGGCAGGGCAGGGCAGGGCAGGGCAGGGCAGTCTTCAGAAGGAAGATTAGCTGAGCCACTGCCTCAGATGGGTGGTCTCACCCTATGACCAGGGATCCTGGAAGCCATAGGGAAGAGGATACAGAAAAGAACAGCGACCCTTGGTATTGGCCTCAGTGGGAGACCCTGATGCTGCAAAATTCAAAATCATATTCCTTGAAACAGTGCGCTAGTAGCAATACTTTGGAGGACACTTCCTGTAGGTTGTCACTCCCTGTCTCTCCCCTGGGGCTAGCCAGGGGAGGGAAGAATCTTGAAGCTTTTTTGACAATGAGAAAGAGTCTTAGAGTATAGCAGGCCTTTGCCCACTTGTGGGTTACTAAAGGCCCTCCCAGAGTCAGCCAAATCTAGGCCTCTCCAGCCCCCAGTCCTTTTACACAAAGGGTCTCCCTCGGTCCCCTTACCTGGTGCACCTGGAGGGTAGCCACCAGCAGGTGGTGGGTAGCCTGGGTAGCTCATGGGTAAAGCTGGAAAAGAAGAGAGAGTGCATTCAGAGTATGTTGAGGGAGCTTCCGACCAGGTCCGCTGATGTCTGCTTCTTGGGATCAGAGTCCAAGGCTAGGCCCCTACAGAAGGGATTAATTCCCCCCCACCCCCAGTCCACACCTCCCTGCTGGGCCTCCAGGTAGGTCAGGCCCACCCCAAGGCTACAGGAGGGTGCAATACCACAAGCCAGCTAGCTGCCCGATTCCTTGATAGCTGCTCCCCCAGGCCTGGTTTCTGTCTCCACCAACAAGAGTGCAAAGTGGCTGGGGTCTGGTCTGCTCTCTGACATCATATTCTAGGTAGAGCATCACCCAAGACTCAGAGTCTACTTGGGCTTTATCCTGCCAAGGACCATGTTAGGACCCTGTTTCCCTGCATCCCATCCACAACCCTCAAGCTTGCCAGAATGCTATCCCACGTCCCCTCAGGTCAGACCTAAGCTGCAAGCATAGACTGGCTGTCACAGTCTTAAACGGCAGGTCTGTGTCTCTCCTGGGCACTCCCCTGACATAAAATAACATGATTATTGTGGGAGTCATCATTCTTAGAAACAAGAGATGCCGTCAGAAGGGCCTGGCTGCTATAGAGCCCTGAATCAGGGCAGGTACCAAAGCCTGAAGAAAGGAAGAGTTACCTGGAAACGGGGCTGTAAGGGAGAGAAATAGCCTAGGGAGGCAATAGGACACCTGCTCTCACCGTCCTCTGTACACAACTCTTCAGCAATGTCCCATGTCAATTAAAATGCCCCAGAAGAACAAAGACCAGCCGTTGCCCTGCAACCCGCCTGCTCGTGCCACATAACAGCTACGGCTGCCGCCACCACTGCAATAAGCACAAAGGTTCAGGCCATGACGAGAAACGCATGGTCTCAACAGTCATGCCCACAGGTTCCAGGACAGCCACTCTGTTTCATACGTGGGCATTACTTATACCAGGGGACTGTTAAAACATCAAGGGCTCCACCTTTGTTTGGTTGCTATTCTGAACAAGTTCCCAGGTGACGGTATTGGGTGTGGGGGTCCCCATTTTAATAACTACTGTCTAGACAGTATCCATTTAAATATTCTAGTAGCCCATCGTGTTAACCCTGAAGAACTGAGAATGCTGTCCTTAGGAAGCTGCAGAATTTCCTTAAGGTATCACTGGACCCACAAAGGGGACCTGACTTTCACCCTACTTTTTGTCCCCCAAGTCCAGAGAGGACAGTGAGCAATACAATAGGAATTGGAGAGAGGGAGATCTGGTAGCGTACAGACCCTTTACACAGCTGTCTTCCAGAACTCCTAAGAATGTGTAGTTCCTAACGTGTATGTCCATTCACAACTCCCTGTAACTCCGGCTCCAGAGGGATCCTGACACCTTTCAGTCTCTGTGGACACACGCATGCACACTCACACACAAATAAAAACAAATCTCTCTTGTTTTTAAAGAAAGAAGGCAGAAACACACAAATTAAGAGGTGTGTATACACATGGGCAGACCACCCTTGGCACTGTGCACAAGTTACTGGGTAACACCAGTCGCCTCTGGAAGGAAAACAGGGTGGAGTGAAGTTCGCTTTCCATGCACAGACACGAGGTGTTCGTGACTGACTAGTAAAAGCAATTTTAAGAAAAGGTCCAATTCAGACAGGCACTTGTAACCACACACGAAGCTACCCCTTTCCATCCCACACAGCCTTGGTGGACCTTCCAAAATAAAAATAACACACACAGGGCTCATTCAACTCAGACAGCCAGGACACTGAGGGTAGTCCTCCCTCCTGGTAGAGCTGTGGTGGAGTTTCCTGGCTAAAGTAGCTTCTAGCCCCTGGAAAGAGCCAAGGCCACTCCGCTTCTGGCTCATCCTGCAGTGACCTTGGGTCCTTCCTCCCACTAGACTCTGCTTCCAGTCTCATTCTCTCATTCATTTTCATACTAATATCCACCTGGAATTGTTGGAGTCTGTTCCCTTTTCTCTTTCCCTCTTGAGGCCGGTCAGGACCCAAAGCATACAGAGGCTAGCCCAGAGATCACAGGCCAGGATGGTCACTTCTCTCCTCCCTCAAATGGAGCTTCCTCCTCCACTGCATGGGAACTTGGTTTTCTGGGTAATGGAGCGGACTGGATACGGACTCTTGTGAAATCTCTCTTGTAGGTGTGACTGCCCAATTTTCCATCCCTCCTCAGTCTCTGGCTGTGGTGCCTCACTGGGATCCTCTTAGCTCTCTCAGCTGTTCCATAACCATCAATTTGGGATTGATGTTCTTCTTCCAAGTAGCTGATATGAATCAGAATTGTCCCCTTCATAATTTGAACACCTGTTCTCAAGACAGGGTGACATTCTAGAAGGCTGCAGACTCGGGAGGCTGAAGGTTGTAAGCCAATAGGAGTGACCCTTAGAAGGTTTGCTCCATGAAGGTTCACCCTTTCCTGCTTTTTCCACTACCTAGCCATAGGGATGTGAAGACTCTCAGCATCCAATGCCAATATTGCCATGCCTTCTCCACTGTGAAAGCCTACACATCCCCTCTCTTAAATCCTCTGTCAGATATTGTACTCACTGGGATCCAGAAGTAATTAACCCACATGTACAATACCCTGCAGCTAACCACCTACAACTCTCAGGGCAAGAATCACCAGCTGAGCATTCGGACCTTTGGGTTCTTGTCAGCTCCCAAGGGGACTGAAGGACATCTAGGGACCTTCCCAGTTCTCGCATTCCATGCTTGACAAATGGGACAATGTACTAAGCTACTACCCAATAGACCCACTTGCTACGTTCTACCTGACCAAAGCCTTTCTTCTACTTTATCCTTCAACAGAGAAGAAAGGTACATGGGTGAGAGATACTTCCCAGGCTAATGTGATTCGGACAGCCAGGCGTATCCTGTCCCACATGCCTCCTTCTTGAATTCAAACATGGAACCTCATGGGGAGTCCACCTGCACAGGACAGACATCTGGCTCTAATTCTGATAACCCTACCTCTAGAGAACTTCTAGCTTCTGGCGCTGACTCTCTTAGGAATACTATAGCACAAACATCACCCTTGGTTCCTCACTGGGTCCATGCAAACGCCACTGTACAGATTCAAACAGCTGCGGCTCTCTCCAGTTTAACTATATGCATCTTAGTGTTTCTAATGCTGTAACAAAACATGACCAAAAGCAACTTGGGGAGGAAAGGAGTTTATTTCAGCTTACACTTCTGTATCACACACAATCCATCATCAAAGGAAGTCAGGACAGGGACTCAGGGAGGGCAGGCACCTGGAGGCAGGAGCTGATGCAGAAGCCGTGGAGGGGTGCTGCTTACTGGCTTGCTTCTCATGGCTTGCTCAGCCTGCTTTCTTGGAGAACCCAGGACCACAAGCCCAGGATAGCACCACCCACAATGGACTAAGCCCTCCCACATCAGTCCCACAGGCTTGCCTACAGTCCAGTCTTATGGAAGCATTTCTCAACTGAGGGTCCCTCCTCTCTGATGATTCTAGCTTGTGTCAAGCTGAAGTAAAACTAGTCAGGACAATGTGCTTCTATAAAAGTCCCCTGTGGAGAATGTTAAAACCCAGGCGCTGTGCCTTGATGAGTGTGAGACTGCTCCTCCATTGAGAGCACCACATGGAGACCTTGAATCCTGGTATCCCAGCATCCTTTAGAACTAAGCCTCAGGGTATCCAGTCCATACAGAACCCACCTGGGGGGCTTCTTTTGGAATATGAAAGGGCTTGGGTTGTCAGGGACTTTGGGGAGTCTCTGGGGTTCAATAATAAAGACACAGGACATCTGTATATTAAGACGGTTAGCCTGTTGCAGGGGCAGTCTCTTCAGGGTCCCTAGAAATGGGAGGGTGTGAACAGACTAATTTTGCTGCAGGCTGGAGGCCATCTCCACCTCTTCCTACTAGGGTGGAAGCACAAGGCTTTTGACAGGTAGGGGGATGGCTGAATCTGGGGAGAGGAATTCTATTCTGGAAGCTTTTTCCCCTTGTTTGATCTCTAGATTTCTGCCTATGTGGTAGGAACCCTTGAAATTTAAGGTTCACTGGGTTTTAGGGAACAAGCCTGTTGGGGTAACCTACCCCATACGTTGTATCAACTGACTATGAAAGTCTGTGACCCTGTATTCTCAATTGAATCTGTACTGAACTTTTTTTTTTTTTTGAGACAGGTTTTCTCTGTGTAGCCCTGGTTGTCCTGGACCTCTGCTCCCAAGTGCAGGAACTGAAGGGGTGTGGCACCGAGCCCTGCCCAGCCTCATCCCTGTCTCCTTAATTGTTAATTGCTTAATTGCTATGAGGGCAACGACAGGTGCGGCACAGTATGTAAATGTATGTCACTTCCTCACCTGCCCAAAGAGAGGATTCTCTGTG